>NW_007238029.1:59770-110866 GCF_000164805.1 Carlito syrichta | reverse complement strand
TTATTGTAGAGATGAGGTCTCGCAAGTTACCCAGGCAAGTCTCGAACCCGCGGGCTCAGGCAATTCACTCACCTCGGCCTCCCAAAGCGCAGGATTACAGGCTGAGCCACCGAGCCCAGCGAGAACCACCTTTCAATAAGCAATTCAGTTATTAGGTCTCTCTTTTTATAATCAGAGCCTTCTTCAAGAAAAGGAACATCACATTATGGCTGCAGAATTAGGCACAGAGAACTTGAAGGAACTGAGCTTAGTCTTTTCATCTCAAACAAGAGAGACTCTGCAAAGCAACTCATGCATACACATTCCCAGTTAGTGCCCTGTCCTTTGTACACATACTGCAATCAGAATCTCAGTTGAGGTTCCTTGTTACAAAATAAAAAGATACATTTACTGTATGAGAGATTAAGGCAAAGTGAGACGGGAGTTTAAAAGAGGGGAAAATGGCATCCTAGTGGAGGCAATCAGTGGATGCTTTGTGCAAAAGATGCTATCTAGGCTGCATCTTGAAGGATAAACAAGATTTGTAAACTCAGGAATGATGGAACAACTTTATTGAGTGCCTCATCTGTGCATGGTGTTTTCATATTCTATATCACCCTTTATAAGAGCATCCCACAGTGGGAAGCTTCATTTTACAGATGATTAAGCTAAAGGCTCAATGTTATACAAATACCATATTGCATAAGTCATAACTTGTTTAAGCCATGTTTCCCTCTCAGTCTCATTTGAGTTGAGTGCTCTTTCCGTGATGCCAGGACGAGTCTCATTTTGAGAAAAGGCGTAAGGATTGTGAACCTAGAACAAGCATGAAAATGAACGATTGAGGTGTTGGCTGAATCACGGGATATAATGATTAATGAAGTTGGAAAAAATAGTCCTGGAACAGGCTATTGAATGTTTAAACATCACCTAGCAAGTAGCATTTTATTTCATCTGAATATGTATAAATAAACAGTATCACAGCTTATGGCCGAGTTCCATCAGCATAACCTCTTGCTATGTGTGAAGGCACATCGCAAGGGCACATTGTAGTGAAAACACAGCTTGAGTCAACTATTCACAAGGGCTCCTCGCAGTGTTTAATATCAGAAGTGCTGAAAAATAACCTCCACCATTTGACTGATGTTTGAAATGCCACAATATAAGAACTCATCCTTTACTCTTCTTAAACTCTTACCTATGGAAGGGGCAAACATGAGTGTAATTGAGATTATTAGCTTCTTTCCTGACAGCATCTTTAGAGAAGCAGGGAGCATGAAGGTTGAGGGCAAGGGAAATCTAATGTCACAAAAAAAGAAGAAGGGCCATAATTTTTTGTTGTACCTTTACTTTCTACGGCATGGCTCAGCCACAGCTTTGCCCTGCTAGAGGTAGAACGACAATCCAGAGCCAAAGCCACAGAGACAAATGGGTCTGGGTTTCAAGCAAGGAGTAGCTACTCACTTCTGCTGAAGTCATCTCCAGGGCAAACCCCAGAACAAGAAAGCAGCGCGTGGAAAGCAGAGAGGAGGAAGTCTGGCAAGTGGAGGATGACAGCAGCCGCCCTCCTGGCAGTAGCGGCTCTTGTGGTCTCGCTGCTGGTGGGCTGTCAGTCTCTTCCCAGCTGCTTCCTCAGGGCTCCTGCTGGGTGTGTCTGTGAAGCTTCATACACTTTGATTCAAACTGCATTTTGTTATTCTCCTGGAGAGGTTTCTCATCTGGCATCCCATAGGGGGACTGGCAAAGGCATGTGTTTCTGCTTGTAAGACTACAATAGATGCTGGAAAAAATTGTTAAAGGAAATGTAAAGCCCAGATCGTGTGCTAGAGGGAAGCTGTGGCCTACTTAATAACTTTAAATGGTACTAAACTTCATCTGGCAGCTAAATGTTGATTTTACTGTCAACCAAGGGTAAAACGCATCCCACAAAGTTGTGCAGCCTCTTGACTGGACTTCTTAGATTCACTAAGATTGTCAGGGAGGGTCCATCAAAGAGTACACAACTGTGCTTAAGTTACTCTGGAACATGAGCTCCTGAGGAGAGGAGCCACATCCCTGTATCAATTACTGAACCTAGTGTTGTGTTTTGATTTAAACGTGTGGAATGAATGAATAAGTGAATGATTAGATGTAGCCCTTCATTGAAATGAATCTTGGCAGGGTGCTGTTCTGCAGATGGTCATATCTGTGTTCATGCAAGCCCAGGAGTCTAGATTGTATATGAGATAAAGGTATGTAACCCTGAAAGAAAGGAATTTGTAGCTGAAGTTTAATTCTGAGTTTTGCTCGTATGGAGAAACCTACCCTAACCATTGGGTCATGATGATTAGTGCCAGATACCTGCCATTACAGGGTAAATGTGATGAAATGGTCTTGTGAATTTCATTTGTGCTACCTCCTTGTTCAAAATACTTCAGTGGCTGCCTAATACCTTCTGGAAAATAACAAACATATTGACCAGCCTTGCATCACTTTCTCATAGTAACTGTTCTTCATCTGAAGAAAGGTGTTCAATAAGACAAACATGGGTTCCAATCTCACCCTCAACTACTTTCCAGCTATGTAATCCTGGGCAATTTCCTTATCTTTCTAAGCCTCGGCTTCTTTGCCTGAAAAGTACTGGGGGAAAAAAGTAGCCATTCCTTTTCAAGAATTTGATTTGGGTGAGACTCCAACTCAAAAAAAAAAAAAAAAAAAAATAGAGTAAAATAAAAAGAGAATTTGATTTGGAAAGGTTTCACATGCCAAACTCTGGAGAAAAAATATTCTCGTAACACCTATAAAACTTAAAATCTACCTTATAATTATTGTCAACTCTGTTCATTTGATATGTCCCGGGGATTGTCTAAGGTGAATGCTTGTGCTCCCGCAAATTTATATGTTGAAACCCTAATCCCAATATGACAATATTTGGAGGTGGAACCTTTGGGAGGTAATTAGGATTGGATGAAATCATGAGAGTGGAACTCTGTGATGAGATGAATACTTTTATTTTTAAAAATAAAATAAAATATAAAAAGAAGAGTCAACGCACAGTGGCTCATGCTTGTAATACCAGCACTTTGGGAGTCTAAAGAAGGAGAACTGCTTGAGTCCAGGAGTTCAAGACTAGCCTGGGCAACATAGCAATACTTTGTCTTTTACACAAATATCAAAAAAATTAGCTTGACGTGGTGGCACACACATGTACTTGGGAGACTGAGACGGATCACCTGAGCCCAAGAAGTCAAGGCTGCAGTGAGCTGTGATTGTACTACTGCACTCCAGCCTGGGCAACAGAGTGAGACTCCAACTAAAAAAATAATAAAAAGTAAAAAATACAAGAAATAATTTTAAAAAGGAAGAGACACAGATCAATTTTTGCCTCTACATAACAAGGAAAGGCCCTGTGAGGACATAACAGGAAAAGGGTATCTTTGTTTTGCACTGCTATAAGAGACTATCTGATACTGAATTTATAAAGAACATAAAATTATTTCTCACTGTTCTGGAGACTGGGAAGTCCAAGATCAAAGTATTGGCATTTTGTCTGGGTCTTCTTGCTACATTCCCACATGGCAAAAGGCAGAAGGGCAAAAGGAACAAGTGCTGTGTCTTCACAGGGCAGAACAAAAAAAGGTAAACTAATGCCCCCACGCTATTTAAACAGCAGTTTAATTAATCCATTCATGAGGTCAGAATCCTTATAACCTAAACACTCCCCCAAAGGTCCTATCTCCCAATACTGTTGCACTGTGGATCAAGTTTTCAAACATGAATATTTGGGGACACATTTAGACTATAACTGGGGTCCTCACCAAGAACCTGACGATGCCAGCACCTTGTTTTCAGATTCTCAACCTCTAGAACAGAGAGAAACAAATATTTGTTGTTCAAGCCACCCTATAGTGTTTTGTTAGAGCATCCTGAACTAAGACAATTAGCTATTTAAAAAATAAAAAAAGAATAGCGAATAAGAGTACCTACTATATACTAAGGTGCGTAGTACAATAGTCAAAAGTACTAGATCTTAACTCTACTGTTTGTGAGTTGTTTACCATAGATAATTACCTTACCATTTAATCCATCAGTTCTTTATTGAAAAAATGAAGATAGGCTGGACTCAGTGTCTCAGCCTGTAATCCCGGTGCTTTGGGAGGCCGAGGTGAGTGGATTGTCTGAACCCGCGGGTTTGAGACCGCCTGGGCAACTTGGTGAGACCTCATCTCTACAATAAATCAAAAAACTAGCCGGGCATGGTAGCACATGCCTGTAGTTCCAGCTACTTGGAAGGATGAGGCGGAAGGATTGCCGGAGCCCAGCAGGCGAGGCTGAGGTGGCCGGGAGCGGCCACTGGACTCCTGTCTGGGCAACAGAGTGAGACTCCAACTCAAAAAAAAAAAAGAAAGAAAAAAATGAAGATAAAAATGTAAGTGTGACTTTGGCACATGTAAAGTACTTAGCACAGTGTCACATACATAGTAAATGTTTAATAAATGTTAGCTACTATTATCAAATATTTACTATGCATCAGACATTATACTTTTTATATGTCATCTCATTTAACTTCACAATAACCCAGGGGAGTAGGAAACAATATTATCCTCATTTTGAAATTATAATGAAGCACAACTATAATTCACAGAAGTTAAGTAACTTGTTTAATGACACCATTTTAAATGGTGGAGCAGGATTCAAGACCAGATGTATATGATTTCAATGCCTAAGTTATACCCCCAGGTATCCTGATTTTATTGATCTGAGGTACGGCCCGGACATTGACACTTTTTTTTTTAAGTTCTAATGATTTCTTGTGTAGCTGGTATTGAGAACCACTAATCTAGAGATTTTCATCTTTCATTCCTTCAACACTCCCAACCCCCTCCCAAAGTACTGAATTAGAATATCTCAGAATACCGCTTGAAAAACTATCTTGAACAACTATCCCATGTGATTCTAATGGTCAGACAATTTTGGCCACCATTACCTGTGAATGTTGTTCTCCTCCACCAGGTGACTAGTTGCTTAAGATCATGTATGTCTTTCTTTCCTTGTAGAAGTCTTTCTGGCATTTAGTTCAGTGTATTACAGGCTTTGTAAAATAAGTTCACATTGGTTGGTAAACGATTGAGAACACTGTAAGAACAAGGTTGTTGTGTAAGGTTTAGAGTATGGACTATGACTGAGATGATAACCCAGGTGTGTGACACAGGTAAAATGATATCAGTTTTAAGGCAACTTTACTCTTGGGCAGAAAGGTACCCAAAGCTAGCTATAGGGCCTAAGCCATGCCCTCCACTGTATTGAACTGTACGGTAGTAGTTCAAATCAGTAGATGTGCCTTAAACCAATCATAACAGCCACTTGCTAGTTTATAGTTAGCACACATGAGCTTTCCTTTCTTATCACTATCTTCTCAAATATATTTCTTTCTGTCACCAAATCAACTGTGTTTTCAACTGCTTGTATCTTCCAATGGCAAGCTGGACATTGAAAGCTGCCAGTAGAAGCAATCCCATATTAAAGGTTGGGGCTTGATTGGGCAGATCCTTTCATTTTGAAAGACTGGATTAGCAAAGGTGGCCGATGTGAAGTTCAGTAGCTCCTGGGCTCAGGCCACAGAGATAGCTGACTCAAAAGAAGAATCTGACAAGACCCTCCTAGCTCTGAGAAATATAAACTGAATGTAAGCTTCAACTTCATCAACAAATGTAACTATTGCTTTGGCATGAAGGCTTAGACATGGAGCTCTCTTCTACACATGAAGTAAAGTCTTTGGGTTTTTGCAGAGTTTTCATTTGCCTTGGTTGCCGATGACTTTTAAAAACAAACGGTAAAAAACTCTTTCAGTGCTTTATGGGAAAACACCAAATACGAATGTTCTGCTTGCATTCACACATGTTTTCATTATTTTTGGAAGCTTCAGAAATCCATGTACTCTATTAATTCTGACAATGAATATTAGAATATCTTAAAACATTTTTGGAGATGGAATCTAAAATAAAATCGACATATTTTTAAAGAGACTCTTCATTCCCTATTTCCTCTTCAAATACCTTCCCTTACTTTATTGATGTTTTCATGGCCAGAAGTATGGGGGAAAAATCAATAATATATTAGACTTTTGTGTAAATTTATATATCTTTCACCTCAGTTATCTCTAATATACGTGGGTGATTTGTTCACCTGGATTTGCTATACAACTTTTTGTTATATTTTGCAGTTTATCAACTTATTTATGTTTTTTATGTGTTCTTTTTGAATATGACACACATTGCCAGGAGAATCTAGTACCTAATATTTAATTTTAAAAATCTACAAAAGTTATTTCCAGGCGGGCGTGGTGGCTCACACTTAGTCCAGTACTTTGGGAGGGTGAGACAGAAGGATTGCTTGAACCCAGGAGTTCAAGATCAACCTGGGCAATATAGCAAGACTTCGTCTCTATTAAAAAAAAAAATTAGCTGGGTGTGATGGCATGCACCTGTAGTCCCAGATGCTTGGGAGGCTAAAATGAAAGAATCTTTTGAACCCAGGAGGTTGAGGCTAGAGTGAGCCATAATCACGCCACAGCACTCCAGCCTGGGTGACAGATGAGACCTTGACTCAAAAAACAATATAAAAAGCTATTTCCAAACTTCTTAAATTTTTTTTTCCTTGTAAAGAAACTCAGGTTATTTGTTAACATGAATTTTCATGCGACAGTTTTTTGAGTGACCAAAACAAGCATAGTTTTAAAAATCTAAGTTTTAGCCAAATTTATGATGTGTATATATTTGTATGCAATTCTAGAAGATATTCTATTCAAGTTACTTTAATTGAACCAAAAAACCCCATCTCCTCCTGATTTAGACTTTCTACTTCATTTCTTTGAAGGAGTTTCTTATCAAGTTATTTTATTTGTTTGTTTGTTTGTTTGTTTTTAAGAAAGAGATTCGCATTCTGTTACCCAAACTGGAGTGCATTAGTGAGATTATAGCTCACTGAAGTCTCCAGTTCGTGGGCTCAAGGGATACTTCTGCCTCAGCCTCTTGAGTAGCCGGGACTATAGATGTGTACCACCAAACCTGGCTAATTAAAATTAAAATATTTTTTAGAGATGGGGTTTTGCTATGTTGCCCCCATCTTGAACTTCTGGGCTCAAGTGATTCTCCACCTCAGTCTCCGAGTAGTTGGGATTACAGTCATGAGCCATAGCACCTGGTTCATTTGTTTTATACTATGGTAAAATAAACACAATATAAAATTCACCATCTTAACCAGTTTAAGTGTGCAATTCAAGGGTATTAAATACTTTCATAATGTTGTGTAACCATCACCACCATCCAGTTTCCTGTTCTCATCTTGTAAAACAAGAACACTATACCTCTTAAACAATAACTCCCTGCTCCTGTCTTTCCCCAACCCCTGGTGGCAATCATTCTATTTTCTGTCTCTAGGATTTTAACTATTCTAAACATCATATAAGTGGAATTATACAATACTTATCTTTTTTTGACTGGCTTATTTCACTTAGCATAATGTCCCCAGGGTTCTTCCAGGTTGTTGATATGTCAGAATTCCTTTCCTTTAAAGCAGTATTCCCTTGTATGTACATACTAATTTTTGCTTATTCGTTTGTTCACTAATGGATACTTGGGTTGCTTCCACATTTGAGCTATTATGATTAATGCTGTATGAACACTGGTGTACAAATATCTCTTTGAGACTCTCCTTTCAATTGTTTTGTTATACACTCAGAAGTGATGTTGCTGGATCCTTTGGTAATCCTATTTTCATTTTTAAAGAAGCTTCCATCCTATTTTCTAGAACATCTGTACCATTTTAGATTCCTACCATAAATGCACAAGGGCTTTGATTTTTTCATATGCTCACCAATACTTGTTATTTTCTGTACATTGATAATAGCTGTCCTAATGAGTTTAAAGTAGTATCTCATTGTAGTTTTGTCTTGCATTTCATTTTTTAATTTTTGTAAATTTTTAGATTTCACAATTTTATTTTAGAGTTGTAGGGTACATGTGAGGTTTTGCTACTTAAGTTAATTGTGGGCAGGTAAGGTTTGGGCTTCTAGCATGCCCTCTTTCCCTCTGACAGTGGACATGGCACCCAGTGAGTGGTTGTGTGCCCTTATTCTTCTTCCTCCCCCCTTCCCTCCATTAGCAATGTCCAGTGTCAGTTGTTTCCATCTTTGTGCTTTCATGCCCAATATTTAAGGCCCACTTATAAGTGAGACCATACGGTATTCAGTTTTTTATTTCTGTGTTTGTTCTCTTAGAATGATGGTCTCCAGCTGCATCTATGTTGTTGCAAAGGGCATGATTTTTATTAGTGACACTGACCATCTTTTAGTGCTTATTGGTTATCTATATATCTTCTTTGAAAAAATGTCTGTTCAAGTTCTCTTTCCATTGTTTGAATCTAGTTGTTTATTGTGTTGTTGAGTTTAAGAGTTCTCTCTATATTCTAGATTTTAATCCCTTATTAACTATCTTACTTGCAAATATTTTCACCCATTTTGTGGCTTCCTTTTCATTTTATTGATATATTTTAATGCATATATTTTTTAAAGTTTTCATGAGGCTCAATTTCTATTTTATTTCTCATGTTGCCCACACTTTTTGGTGTCATAGCAAATAAATCACTGTCAAATACAACACTGTGAAGTTTTGACCTGTGTTTTCTTCTAAGAGTTTTATAGTTCTAGATCTTACATTTAGGTTTTTTAAATCAATTTTAGTTGATTTTTGTATATGGTGTTAGGTAGGGGTCAGTTTTATTCTTTTGCCTGTAGATATTAAGCTTTCCAGCACTATTTGTTAAAAAGATTATCTTCTCACCCACTAAATGATCTTGGCACTTTTGTCAAAAATCATTTGACCATGCAAGGGTTTATATTTGGGTTTTCTATTCTACTTCATTTGTTTATGTTTGTGTCTACGCCAGTACAACATTGTTTTGATTACTGTATCTTTGAAAGTATTGAAATCAGAAATTGTGAGTTCTCCATCTTTGTCCTCTTTTTCAAGACTGTTTTGGCTATTCTGGGTTCCTTGAGTTTTCTTCTTTCTTTTAGGACTTTTTAAAAATGTGTTCAAAAAATGTCATTGAGATTTTGATGAGGATTTCATTGAATCTATAGATTGCTTTAGGTAGTATTGTTGCCTTAACAATATTAAGTCTTCCAATTCATGTATGTTGGATGTGTTTCTCTTTCTTTGTCTAAAAGAAATTGGCAATTTCTTTTTACCAATGGTTTGTAGTTTTCACTAGGCAAGTCTTTCACTTCCTTGATTAAATTCATTTGTAAATGCTTACTCTTTTTTGATGCTATTTTATATGTAGTTGTTTTTATAATTTCTTTTTTATGTTGTGCATTATTATTGTGTAGACATTCAATTGTTTTTATGTATTGATTTTGTATCTTGCTACTTTGGTAAATACATTTATTTAATTTTTGTGGAACCTTTAGGATTTTCTACATGTAAGATCATATCATCTACAATTAGATATGATATCACTTCTTTCTTTCCAATGTTGATGCATTATCTTAGTATTAGTATTTTGTCCTAATTGCTTTGGCTGAACTTTTTCAATACTATGTTGAATAGAAATGGTAAAGGTAAGCATCCTTGTCTTTCTTCTAACTTGGAGGAAAAGCATCTTTCGCCACTGAGTATGATGCTTGCTGTAAGTTTTCAACGTATGGCTTTTAAACAATTATATTGAGGTATTTTCTCCTATTCTTAATTTGTTGTATAAGTGTTTTTATCATGAAAAACACTCATGATTAGCTTTGTCAAATGTTTTTTTTATCAATTAAGATGCATTTTTTCTTTATTATGTTAATGTGGCATATTATACTGATCGATTTTCATATAATGAACCATCCTTGCAATTCAGGAATAAATCCCAATTGATTCTATCGTAAAATTATTTCAGTATGCTGCTGAATTTGGCTTGCTAGTATTTTATTGAGGATTTTTGAGTCAAGTTTATTAAGAAATATTAGTCTGTAGTTTTCTTTCCTTATGATATTCTCATCTGGCTTTGATACTAGAGTCATGTTGGCCTTATGGTAGAATGAGGTAGGAATTGTTCTCTCTTTTTCTTTCTTTCTTTTTGAAAACTTTGAGAAATATGCATGTTAGTTCTTCTTTAAATGCTTGGTAGAATTCACCAGTGAAACCATCAGACTCAGGTTTTTTTATTGTTAGAAGATTATTGATTACTGTTTTAGCCTCCTTACTAGTTATAGGTATATTCAGGTTTTCCATTTTTTATAATTTATTGGAATTTCTATGGATTTGTCCATCTCATCTAGGTTAATAAATTTGTTAGTGTACAATTATTCACAGCACTCTCTTGTAATCCTATTTATTTCTCTAGAATTATAAGTATTATCCCCACTTTCATATATGACTTTAGTAATTTGAGTCTTCTATTTTTATCAGCCATTCTAACTAAAAGTTGATAATTTTGTTGATCTTTCAAATAACTAACTTTTGGTTTCACTAACTTTCTCTATTGGCTTTCTATTCTTGATTTTGTTTATCTCAGTTCTAATTTTTTCCTTACTTTCTATCTGCTAGTTTTGAGTTTAGTTTGTCTCTTTTCCAGTTCTATAAATTGTAAAGTTAAGTTGCTGACTTCACATCTTTTTGTTTTTTAATGTAAAGCATTTATAGCGATATATTCTCTCTTATACACTGCTGTCAATGTCCCATAAGTTTTGGTGTATTGTGCTTTTGTTTTCATTCATTTCTTAGTATTTTACAATTTCCCTTATGCTTTCTTCTTTGGTTGATAACGGCGTGTTGGTTAATTTTTACAAATTTGTGAATTTTCCAGTTTTACTTCTGTTGTTAATTTCTAACTTCATCCCATTTTGTCAGAGAAGATACTTTGTATGATATCTATCTTTTAAATTTATTGAGACTTAATTTGTAGCCCAATATATGGCCTATCCTAAAAAATATTCCATGTGCATTTGAAAAGAATGTGTATGTTGCTGTCAGTTAGAGCATGTGTATATGTCTACTATATTTAATTGCCTTATTGTGTTGTTTAAGTCTTCTGTATTCTTACTTTTTTCTGATTATTCTATCCAATATTGAGAGTATTCATTTCTTCAACTATTATTGTAGAATTTCCAATTTTTCTCTTCAATTCTGTAAGATTTTTAACATATTTTAATATTCTTTTATTAGGTGCATAAATGTAAATAGTTGTTTGAGCTCTTTTCTGTATTTAACTATTTGTTAATACATAATGTCCATCTTTATCTCTTTTAATTTTTTTTAACTTTAAATCTATTTTGTCTGATTCCAATATAGCTACCCCTACTCTCTTTTGGTTAGAATATCTTTTTTTCATCCTCTCACATTCAGTTTATTTGTGTCTTTGAATGTAAAGTGAGTCTCTTATAGACAATATATAGTTGGATTATGTTTTTTCTGCAACTCTCTTTCTTTTGATTAGAGAGTTTAATTTGTTTACATTTAAGCAAATTATTGATAAGGGTTACTTGTGTAATTTTGTCATTTGCTTTGTATCTTTTTTGTTCCTCATTTTCTGTATTATTGTCTTCTTTTGTGTTTAGTTTATTTTTTTGTAGTGGAACATTTAAATTCCGTTCTCATTTCTCATTGTTTTGTATATATTATAATAATTTTCTGTGTGTTACCATGGGGATTACATTTGACATCCTAAAGTTACAGAACTCTGATCTGAATTCATGTAAGTTTAACATCAGTAAAATACATTTCTGCTTCTTTAACAGTTATCTCCATCCTCACCACTTTTGATTTTTTATGTCACAAAATTATCCTTTTATCTTATGCTTTAAAACACAAATAATTATGTTTTAATACATTAATTCTCTTAATTTCTGTAGAAAACAAAATGTGAAGTGACAAACAAAAGTTACAACAATCTAACTCTAAGAATAATGTATTTTTAAACAAAGGCATTAGTCTCTTAAACCATGTAGGAAAATTAGTAGAATTACAAACCACTGTTACAATAATATTAGATTTTATACTTGCTCATGTATTTACCTTTATTGAGATTTCTAATTCTTCATACAGCTTTGAGTTACTATCTAGTGTTCTTTCATTTCATCATGAAGGACTCCCTTCAGAATTTATTTCAGGGAAGCTTTAGAGAATAATGAACTCCTTAGCTTTTGTTATTCTGGGAACATCTTCATTTCTTCCTCACTTTGAAAAACAGTTTTGTCAGATATAGTGTTTTTGATTGGCAGGTTTATTTTTTTTCTTTTAGCAATTTGAATATATTAGTCTACTATTTTCTGGCTTTTAAAGTTTCTAATGAGAAATCTGCTGATAAACTTTTTTGAGGATTCCTTATATGCAATGAATAACTTCTCACTTGCCACTTTTAAAATTCTTTTTTACTTTGACTTTCAAAATTGTATTATATTGTATAAATGACATGTGTCTCTTTGATTTCATGTAATGGAATTTATTGAGATTTTTGTGTGTTTATAATCATGTCTTTCATTAAATTTGGGAATTTTTCAAGTATTATTTCTTCAAATATTCTCCCCAACATTTACTCTTTCTCTTCTCTGTCTGGAGCTTCTACAATGTATAATTTGGTCTGCTTGATGCTATCTCACAATTCCCTAAGACTTTGTTCACTTTTCTTTAACTATTTTTTTATTTCTGTTCCTCAGACTTAGATAATCTTCATCGTCTTATCTTCAATTTCACTGATTCTTTCTTCTGTCTGCTTTAATCTGCTTTTGAATCTTCCTAGGAAAGTTTTCATTTTAGCTATTATATTTTTGAGCTCCAGAATTTCCCTTTGTATTTTTTTTTTAGGTTTTCTAACTCTTTATCAATATGTTCATTTTGTGTACGCATTATTTTCTCCACTCTCTTTACATCTTTCTTTAGTTCTTTTACAATCTTTAAGACAATTGCTTTAAAATCTTCATCTAGTAGACTTGCAACTGGGTATTTTTCAGGGACTGTTTCTATTTATTTACATTTTTTCCTTTAAATGAACCATAGTTTCCTGTTTCTTTGCATGCCTTGTAGTTTTTTGTTGAAAACTGAACATTTAACTTAATAATAATGTGACAAATCTTGAAATTAGATCCCACTCTTTCCCAGGGTTTTTTGTTGTTGTTGTTATTGTTTTTTGTTATTGGTTTTTTTTTTTTTTCTTTTTGAATTGGAGTCTCACTCTGTCACCCAGACAGGAGTGCAGTGGCCGCTCCCGGCCACCGCAGCCTTGACCCACTGAGCTCCGGCGATCCTTCTGCCTCAGCTTTCAGAGTCGCCAGAATTACAGGCACGCGCTACCTTGCCCGGATGACTTTTTTTTTTTTTTTTGATTTATTGTAGAGATGAGGTCTCCCCAAGTTGCCCAGGCAGGTCTCGAACCCGCGGGCTCAGGCAATCCACTCACCTCAGCCTCCCAAAGCGCGGGATTACAGGCTGAGCCACCGAACCCGGCTCTTGTTATTGTTTTTGTTCTGATTGTTTTAGGCTGTGTCTTTATCAAGCAAAATCCTGGAGGAGTAAACTTAAAATCTCAGATCATTTCTGAGCCTATATCTTTCCTAAGGTATGCATAGTCACTGTTTAATATTTCCTGTAGTTGCAGTTACCTTTGACTGTCTTACTCTTCAACATATGACTCTCAAAAGGGAAAAAAGAGAAAAATGAAAGGGAAAAAGAAAAATGGTACTGAACCCTTAAGTCCTATGGAAGCTACATCAGCCAAAGGGAAGAGGATTTATAACAACAGGGGAATAGGCAAAAACAATGATTCCCTATCTCTTTGTTTGCACCTTTGTGATCAGAAGAAACAATCATTGATTATAGCACATATCCCTGTCATTTGGAAGACAAGACCCTTCCTTCACCCAACTGGCTCCTACAAGCTGTGTGGGTTGCTTCAGGAACATGTGCACAGCTGCTTGCTATAGGAATGGAGGTGAGGCTTGGGTAGCTGCTACAGCGCTAAAGGCTAAAATTGATAGAATTAACTGCAATTTGCTGTCCTAGCTTTCTCCTGGAAGTTGCAAGTCATTAATAGCATTCCAAAATAGCTACATTAGATAAATTTCACCAGTGTAGTTATTGTCCAGGTGAAGAGACAGTTTCCTGGTTCTTTCTACTCCACCATATCCCCAGAATCCTACCAAGTTACTTTTCATTGCTAAGTATTGGTCTCCATTGGCCCTTCAAGAAACCTTTCAAATTTGAAGACATATACTAAGTTATTCAGGAACAAAATGAAGAAAACAGTTGTTGTAGAAGCTTTGGGTTCAATGGGAAGAAAACAAGAGGACTTGGAAAAATCAGACTAGCAAATACATGAAGACACCTGCAACATACACACGAAGATAAAGTATGCATAGTATATGAATAAAGTAATGTGCAAACACTAATGCTGGCAATTCCTGTTGGAAGTAACTGATTTTGCTGTTTAAAAAGTGAACTGAGAGATTGGAAAGGCCTTCAAACATGAAATAATGGCATTTTCATTCTACACACTTCTTTTTGAAACTCCCTGAAAACAACAGAAAGAATAAGAAATAAAAAAGAAACAAAAGTTTACCTTTATTGAAACAAGGAAAGCACCACAACCTCAAACCAAAAACTGAGACATACCAGGAAAATGCTATAAAATCTAGAGCAAGATTAAAGAAAATTCTGAAAGCTGCTATATAAGTCTTCAGACCTTGAAAAGAACACAAATGCCGTCTAAAATGTTTCACATTCCAGAACAGCTTATCTAAGAATTCTGATGTTAGCAAGATGAAAGAGAAAAAGGATATTAGTGAGCCACTGAAGATGTATATCACTTCTTTTTAGACTCATTTTTGACAACTCAGATTGGTCAAGGAAATAGAATCTAAAAATAAATAAAGCATGATACACAATTCTTTCTTGTTCTTGTCCAGCTTCCCAAATGAGTAAGAAAGAGGGAGTAAAAGACACAAGAGCCAGATAAAATCCTGAAGGACTTGAAACATGAGGTATTTTGCTGCGAGCTACTCTAGCCAAAGGAGGAAATGGGCTTGTTGAGAGAATGCTCAAAATCCCCAACTCATATGACTGCAGCAATTACTATTAAATAAGTTTCATGATGGTTGAACCAAAGAATTGAACAAGTCTTTGTTTGGCAGCTGAGAATCCCCAAGCTACATACAGAGAGAATACATTGAATTTTTAAAAATTCTTAATTGCAGGAATCTATGTAATAAAATAAAACTTTACATCATAACTAGGAATGCAGTATATTTGCCCAAAACCTTAACTCCTGTGAATTAGACCTGATGGATATCTTAGGTAGATATTTTAGGTAATTTTTCTTGGAGATACTTTGAAGTTAATTCATAGGAAAATATTTTATAAAAATAAACAACGAAGATTCCATTTAAAAAATTCTATGAGATGGTTTAGAATGTATCTCACTCAAACAAGAAGACAGAGTGTCATTTCCTTTTCTTGATACCAGTTATCAATACCTATTTAAACTGATAGGTCAAGTATCTAGAAATGAGATTGTAATTCTTTTCCAAATTCTTGAGATGGTCCTTTCTGCTTATCTATCCAAATAGTCACCAAGTGTTTAGCTTTTACAAAAGTCTTTTCTGATATACTGCCCATTAGTTTAATTTTTTTTCTGTGAACTCATGGAACATTTAGAAAAAAATGTACACATATTGTCACTTAAGTGTATATTGTTTGTATCATCATTTAATTGCTTATATGTACTAAGAAACGTGTTATTCAAATAAAATTGGATACATTGAAGAGTCATATACTAAAAGCTTTTCTTATCCATTTGGTAATTTTATGCCATATTAAATTTGAAATACCTTGATTGTGCTTTTATCTTAGTATTTTATTAAGTGGCCAGTGGATATATATTGTTTTTCTTTTTTACAACCTTCATTTTTTAGAGCGATTTTCAGTTTATAGCAAAATTGAGCAGAAAGCACACAGAACTTCCAAATACTCCCTGTTGCACACAAACACAGCCTTCCTCATGATCAACATCCTACACCAGAATGGCACATTGTTATAACTGATGAATCCACTTTCACACACCATCACCCAAGTCCATAGTATACATTAAGGTTCATGCTTGGTTTTGTACATCCTATGGGTTTGGACAAATTTAGAATGGCGCATATCACCATTATAGTGTAGTACAGAGTACTTTCATTGCCCTAAAAATCCTCTTTATTTTGCCTGTTTATTCCTCCAACACCCCTAACTTCTGGCAACCACTGATTCTTTGATTGTCTCCATAGTTTTGTCTTTCCCAGGATGTCAGATAATTGGAATCATACAATATGTGGCCTTTTATTTATCTATTCACCTACTGAAGGACATCTAAGTTGCTTCTGAATTTTGACAATTACTAATACAACTGCTATCAACACTGATATGAAGCTTTTTGTATGGACATATGTTAATACCTCCCTGTCAATTTTTTATCAACAAATATGCCAAAGAACTTCAAGGGAAAAGGAAACAATTTTCAACAAATGACTTTGTACTATCTAGGTACACCTGTGTTTTAAAAATCAACCTTTGAACCTACTTTACGTTATGTTCAAAATTAACTTTGGACGGATCATAAACTTAAATGCAAAAACAGAAATTATGAAGTTTATAAAAGAAAATATAGGAAAATATTTTCATTATCTTGTAGTACCAAAGATGTCTGACACATGACAGAAAGCACTAATCACAAAAAATACTTTGGATTTTATCAAAATTACAAAAAATATCTGCTTCCTAAAACACCACTATGAAAATGCATGACCACATCATAGACTAGAAGAAAATCTTCATGATAAAAAAGAAACCGAACTATGTCCAGATTATTTAAAGAAATATAACAACTCAACAATTAAAAGTCACAAAAGACTCAAACAAATACATCACAAAGGGAAATACATGACTGCCCAATAAGCACATGAAAAAGTATTCAAAATTTTTACCTCTCAGATAAATAAAACCATGAATTACCACCAAACACCCACAATACATATAGATAAACTTTTAAAAAATTCACTA
Organism: Carlito syrichta; assembly: GCF_000164805.1. Lineage (NCBI taxonomy): Eukaryota > Metazoa > Chordata > Mammalia > Primates > Tarsiidae > Carlito > Carlito syrichta. The sequence continues at coordinate 93,833 of NW_007238029.1, read as the reverse complement.
AATATTGATGACGATATGGAGCAACTGAAATTCTCCTATGTGTCTAAAGATAGTATAAAATGGTATAACCACTTTGGAAAACGTTCTTCAATTTATTATTGAAAAAATGACATCTTTCTATGAACCAATAGTTATATAATTTTGTCAACTTACCCATAAGAAGTAAAAACATATATCCAGAAAAATCCTTGCATGGGAATACTTATAGTAACTTTATTCATAATGACTCTCATATGGAAATAATCCAAATATTCATCAACAGGAGAATGTATAATCCATTCATATTATATTATAAAATGGAATACTACTCAACAATAAAAAGGAATAAACTACTAACAAAGGCACAATATGGATAAATCCAAAAATAACATAATGCTGAGCAAAATAAGTCAATTACAAAAGTACATCATCTACAGTCTAAATTTACTCATCTTTAGGTTGAAATGGCCCACTGACTCTGAAATAAAATGAATAAAATTGATCCACAAATCCACACATATCTTGAACCCAGCTCAAGATTTTAAGGACAAGAAGAAAATTATGAAAGTTTGCAAAGAGTTTAATACTTCAAAGGAAAAACATCAGATTAGCATCATATATCTCATTGGCACTGCAAGATGATAGCGATCTTAGAATTCTATACCTAAGCAAACTAACATCCAAGTGTATATGAAGAATGAGCAGCCGTTTAGTTGTCCACAGACTTAGAAATTTTCACATCCACCAACTCTTTCTTAAACGATTACTCAGATTACATAAAAAGCAAGCACATTAATTTTAAAAAGTACAAAAAAACCAAGATAGTGATTTGGATTGTCAGAAAGTATAAGGCAAAAGTAAAAGCAAAACTCAAAAGTAATATGAAATACATATTAATGCAGATAGTATAATATATCTGAAAAAATCAAAGAAAATTTATAAGTTCAATATAAGACCAATAAGAATGTCAATATAATCACAATAGTTTTTATATGTCAGCAATAATCATAAAATATAAAATGAAGTGCCTTTTGTACAATCATAACAAAATAACAACAAAATACATAGAAATTAACTTAAGATATATGCATAGTTTGTATGAGGAAAGCTGTAACTCAGCTGGGAAACATGAAAAAATGCAAATAAATGTAGAGAAATACATTTTTTGCGGTATAATAGTGACCATTATCAACATGTAACTGCTCCCAAAATTAACCAATAAATTCAACAATATTTTTTAAAATCTCAATAATATAATACTTTATAAACTTGACTAAATGACTCTGATATTCATACGACAAATAAACATGGATTACATAGAACAATTTTTAGATGAATAACAGAAGCAATTATACTACAAATATTAAAGTATATTATAAAATTATAGTCATTGAAAGAATGTAGTCTTGCTAGAAAGACACACTGTTCAAAGGAACAAGACTTGTGGTATTTTAGATTGGTTGGTGCAATGGGTTAAATCATGTGTCCTCAAAATTTATATGCAAAAAATTTTAACCACCAGTACCTTAGAATGTGACTTTATTTGAATATAGAATCATTGCAGATTTTAGTTAAGTCAGGATGAGGTCATAATAGAGAAGGGTGAGCTCCTAATCTGATGTGACTTTAGTCCTTACAAGAAGGGGAAATTGAGACACAGATATGCACACAGGGAGAATGCCATGTGAATATGAAGGTAGAGGTGTGTGCTATGGTTGGAAAGTTTATGTCTTCAAAATTCATATTGAAATTTAATATTCAAGACAACAATATTGAGAGTGTAACCTTTGAGTGGTGATTGTGTTGTGAGGGCTTCTCCCATGGAAATTGGATTTAGGTGCCCTTGTAAAAGGGCATCTTAGAAGTTTACCTCTTTTTGTCCTTCCTCCCCCTGCCATGTAGAGGACCCAGTGCTCTTTTCCTCCAGAGAATGCAGTGTTCAAGATGCCATCTTAGAAGCAGAAATCAGCGTCACTTAACATGAACCTGCCAGCACCTTGATTTTGGACTTCCCAGCTCAAGAACTGTGAGAAATAAATTCCTGTTCTTTAAAAATCTCCCACTCCTGTACTGCATTATAGCAGGACCAAATAAACTAAGACAATTGGGTGATGCTTCAACAGTCAACCAAAGATTGCCATCAAACCACCAGAAACTGGAATAGAGACATAGAATAGATTCTTTCTCATAGCCCTCAAAAGTAACCAACTCTGCTGGTACCATGATCTTGAACTTCTAGCCTCCAGAACTGTGAGGCAATACATTTCTGTTATTTAGGCCAACAAATCCGTGGCACTTTGCTAAGTAAGCCTTATGAAACTAATACAATTTGGGAAGAATAAACCATCAATAGTGTTGAGATAACTAGCCAATCATTTGGGGAAATAAATTGAATCTCATTCTCATTCCTCATACCAAATTTAATTATAGCGTATTCAATGCTAAATGATTTTTAAAAGTATTGAAAAAATATTGGTGAATATATTTTAGAATCTTATAGTAAAGAAATTTTTGTAGCATTATACAAATTTCAACACTGCAAAAGACTATTTTCTTTCCTCCTAAAGCAGTAAAAAATTTGAATATTGATAACATAAAGCATTGAATAAGGTTTTTGCAAATGACACTTTAATACATAGGAGACATTTTCTGTCTAATGAAATACAAATTATACATATATATCTTTTTAGTTCAATAAGCACACACATATGTATACATTTTTCGGCTCGGTAAATCTATGAAGAGTTTATTATATCTACACACACACATATATATCTACACACACACACACACACGTGTGTGTGTGTTCATACAGCATTATTTGTAATAAAGAAAACCAGAAACAAACTAAAAGCACATTAGTTGAGATTGGTTAAATAAATTAGTTTCATTTCTAAAATCGAATTTTCTTCATCCAGTAAACATTTGCTGCATATCTATTTAACAAAATAGAAAGGGGAAGCCAAGGTGAGAGGACTGCTTGAGCTCAGTAGTTCCAGACCAGCCTAGGCAACATAGCAAGACCTTATCTCTACAAGAAAATTTAAAAAATTAGCCAGGTATGGTGGTGCATACCTGTAGCTCAAGCTACTCAGGAGTATGAAGCAGAAGAATTCCCTAGTGGTGGAGGCTGCAGTTAGTCATGATTGTGCCACTGCACTCCATGCTGGGCGACAGAGGGAAACTCAGACTCAAAAAAAAACAAAAAACATTTATAGTATGATCTTATGTATGCCCTCTTTGCATACAAAAGAAAACTAGCCATCTGAAGTCTACAAAAATAATCAACAAAATTATAATATTCAACACAGATATATTAGTGGTAGAATTTAAGATGACTTTTAATTTAATTTTTATACTTTTTTGTATTAGTTGAAATTCCAACTTTAGTGTCCATTAATAATAATTCTTAAGTTAGTTCCATTATAAATTAAATTATAAATAAACATGCTTGAAATATTTATTTTCCCCAGTAATTCTATTCTATGAATATATCTTATAGTCAGAGATATACCCATAGGTTTACATGCAAGGATGATATCTGTTTAAAATTTTGAAAATTAGGAAATACCAGAAATATATAACAGCATGGAATTTGTAACATAAATTATGCCATATCCAAGTAAATACTCTACAGCATAGTATTGTAAAGACAGACATACTCTATGACTAAAATTTTGTGGGAAAGCATGAATAAATGTACAAATACTTAGGGAAAAAAATCACAGGAAGATACATACCAAAATATCAAATGCTTTTATTTCTCAGGGAAAGAATCACATTACTTATATTTCTTTATAATTCTTTATGGGTATTACATATAACAATATAAGATATATATATAGTGTGGGCAGATTTGCTTTATTTACAGTGCTGATATATATGTGTATATTCAAACAAACAAATACAATTTACATATTTTATGAAAAAAACCAAGCTTGAGAGCAAATATTCTTTTCCCTTTCTTCCTTTTGCCACGTGTCATTCATGTAGAAGCAGCTCTTTCTGGGCTCTTTTACCCAGAGTTCACTAAGAATGCCCTTGTATGCAACAGGAATCAAAGAAGTGTACCATCAAGGAGACAGATAGCCGTTTCTGATAAAAGAATCTTTATCTTCATCCTTCCTTGTTCCTCCCCCTTTTCTTATTTTAGTACTTTTGGAGGCTAGAGATTTTAATTGTATGACTTGTGGAATGCAGTTTTTCTTTCAACAGCTGTGTTTATGGTATATAATCTATTAGCTGCTTATATGCCAACATTTAAAAGCATTCTGATGGATAATACTCAGCAAGGGATTAATCTTTTCCAGCATCACCCTCTTGACCTGCAGATGTACATTAGCAGGGGGTATAATGCCTGCTCTGACATTTGTTTGCAATGCATCCAAACACATTCTGGGATGCACATTCAGGTTTACTGGCATTGAGACAGATCGGCGAGTCAGCACTAAGACATATAGTTTCCATATGCCAGGTTTAAGGGAGCTAGGACTTGTTGAGTCTTTCCATTGAGCTTTGCAATGTGTATTTTCATGTAGTTCCTCCCCCTTGTTTTACTCTGTGCATATCAACCATACTACCTCAAGTACAGTGGAGGCCTGAAGGTAAATGAAATGTACTACAAACAGGTTTTGATTTCCTCTCCTGTGTTCTCTGCACATCAATTGGTCAGGACCACCCTGAAAAATAGGCAAGCAGAAGTCTGCCTTTGGAAACCTTCCCCATTTCTCCACCTACTGGCTTCTTAGACAATATCTAAAATTTTAGTTTCAAATCCTAGCTTTACCATCTACTTTTTGTATGAACTTGAGTAGATTGCTTATTGTCTGTTGCGCTATAATGGATATGAAGGTACCTATATCACAGGGATTTGGGGAAGATAGAATAAATCATACATGTGAACCAGAATAGACGTGGGGCAGAATTACTCTAAACATTCATAGAAACAAACTAATATTTTATACTTTCAGACTGATAATTTTGAGTCATAAAGGAGTGTTTTATTGTTATTATTTCTGATTTCTTTGTTAAGATAAAACTATTGTTAGGAGAAGCAGTACCATTTGCTGGAAATAGTTGACATTTAATTCAGGTTACTTGATAGCTCCCTGAAATTAATAAGACCCCCTGGGGAAGGATCACAAAATGCGTGTATGAGAGGGTCAAGGAACCAAAGTATTTCACTAGTCAATGGATTTGATCCTTTGCCATTAATTGTCACCTCGCAGCTTGGGTAATTTTTTCACTAATGTTTCCTCTGCTAAGTATAAGCAAAATTTCCTCTGAAAAACAGGTCACATTCCATTTGATTTACAGGTGTCTAATCTCCCAACTTTTACGTAATTTTCCCTCTTTTTCTTAAACAATTAAAAATGCACTAGAAGCAATGCTAACAATTTAGGATAAAATGTAAAAATGTTTCCAACCGTTAGTCAGCTTTGGAATCTGAGCTTGACTTTCCTCATAATGAGACAGAAAAGGGAATGGAAAAAAGCCCAGACCTTGAGATCATTCAGATCTTGAGTCAAATCTTGCTCTGCCATCTTATTAGGTGAGTGCTTTGGGAAAAGTCACTTAATCTTCATTGTCTTGGTTCCTCATCTGTTTAATGGAAATAATAATACCTACTTCAGAGCATCGTAGTAAGGAATAGATAAGATATGAAGAAAAGTATTTATCACTGTTTGATAAGTAACCAGGAATAAAATGGTTGTCATTATAATTGTCATTATTGTTATCTTATTATTTCTCTAGCTACTGTCAAATCCATTTTCAGTGGAAATGCTTTGACAGGGAGAAGGACTAATATAGGCTGGTCATGAAGAAGAGTGCACACAAAAGTAGTGGTCTAAAGTAGTAACCAGTTTATTAGGTGAACTAAAAAAAGTGCAACTATAAATAGTTATGAATGTTAGATATTATTTTTCTGGCTAAAGAACATTTCAAATTGTGATTCGTGTTTGAAAAGGACTACTATTTTAACGCTGGTCGTGTGAATATGATTAGGGTGATGCGTCAATGCCCTCCAGCTGAAGAACACTAGGAAGACACCTCTAGCTGAACAAAGTTGTGTTTATGAGCTTATTGTCATAAGGGAAAACACATCATGGAGACCCTGGGGACCTCTGAGAATGATGGTGTTAGAAAAGACTTCTGGGACTTGAACTTGTATTAGGTGGCTTGGGGGCAAATCCAAGGAAGCAGGAATTTCACTGGATTGGATTCTTCCAGGAAGCAGGAATATTTCTATTATTGTGTATCTTAATAAATCTTATCCTAGATGGTGGGAGGAATAAAACCAGCCTTAAGTAGCTGTCACTTGTAGCAGCCAGGGTAGGAAGATGTTCAGTTATGGGTATGGTTCAGTGTTTTGCGAAAATTCTTCTTTTTGTCTTGATCCATCATGGTCACAGAGTGGCCATGTCTGGTGTTGATGTTGTGTGAAATTGTTGAGATTCAACAGAAAAACACCATGGTCTGTGAGTGCTGAGTCACCTCTTCGAAATACTAAGATAGTGTTGGGCAAGTTCTGGCTATCAAGGACTGCTTTTCTCTCTCAGCTTCTCATTCTCAAAGGAGAACACAAGGTAAAGAAGTATCTCTAACAAATTACTTCAAGGAAAATGCTAGTAAAAATTGTACTAACACCAGGATTTCCCAAACTTTATTCAGTGTCATGTTATATAATTACCTAATATTTCAAACTACTTTCTTTTTAAATTAAATGAATATATTTTATTTTAAAAACTTTATATCATTACTTTTAAGTGGATGTTAATATTACTCAAAATAGGAGGCAAATATAAAAATAAAATAAAATGACAATAAAATAAATTCTAGCTGGATGGCTTTGCCCATTGAAGGCTCTGAGGCCAAAGTCTTGAACATGTAGAGAGATGTGAAAATATTGCCAAACTGAAACTTTGGGTTTAATATAATTTGAAGAATTGAAAAAGAAATAAAAAGGAAATAAATGTACTACTATGATAACCAATGCCATATAGTACCAAGTTTGCATAACCTCTAAAATAATGGCAATCACTACTTCTTTTGCTACTATTGTACACCTCTCATAATTTCGGAAACACCATTCTGTTCATTCTTGACAATGTGACTGGCTCTCTTAGTCTAAGATATCCAGAAAAATATTCTCTCTTTTGGTAATTCATTCCAGCTGCCTTATTGAAAACAGTGTGCCTATGTGACTTAAAACTGTAAGAAAGAGAGTTCTCCAATTTACTTTATTAACTGTTCAACACACGTTGTTTGGCGCAGAGAGGAAAGAACGTTGTGTACTGTGTGACAATTTATATAAAACCTAGTTTTAATAAACATCATCTTGCAAGGGCTCTTTCTTTGTTTACAATTGCCCATGCTTCCTTTCATTCCTAAAACAGCAAGATCAAATATGGCAGAAGTAAGAAAACCGAGCCAAAAAACAGGACATTTGGGTCTCTCTCTTTCATAACTCTGTGACATTGGGCCCCTCACTTACCTTCATATTTCTCATCATTAAGTTAATAGAGAAGGTCCAAATCAACTCAGATAATTGTTGAAAGGATGAAACAAAATGATAGACTGAGTAATAATATTGTTTTCAAACAGGAATCAAAAGTCCCCAGTAGATACTTCAGGCAGTAGATACTTTAGGCTTATAGCCCTAAAATTCTTTCTTTCTATGAAAACCTCTGTATAGCAGTTTTGATCACACAATAGTTCATCTTAAGCATGTAACTTTCCATGATCATCTAAACATTAGTTGTGGATTGAATGCTAAGTTGTTTTCCTTTCTTTTGAACTTTGAAGGCCTTTTTTCCAGATGGTGTCGTGTGGCACACTGCTTGTGTTGTAGTGCCTGATGACTTTGAAAGCTCATTCCATCAGAGATGCCTCACCACCCCACCAGGGACCCAGAATAGTCAGCCTTCCCATATGTTCCTTGGCCCTGCACTCTTAAGTTCTTTTGCTGCCTTGCCTGCATAATAAATATAAATATGGTTCTGGACCTGGATTTCTCCCAGATGAGCAGACTTCAAAGTAAGTGTGAGCTCTCCAGGAGAATGCTTTTCCTTTGTCCATCTGTCTGGCCATTTCCAGCTATCTGGTTGCCTTGGTGATAGTGTGATTAAAGGAGGTGGCGAAGGTGCTGAGGAAGGGGAGAATCCAAAGAGATTTGTGATTACAGAGCTGGAAAAGAGTGAAGGAAGCAAGACAAAATTAAATTTTCTATCTGGAAAAACAAATTAGGTTGAGAATGACAAATTTAGTGCAAGCAGGTTAGCAATGACATGACACCAACACATACACTGTAACTTTGCATGTCATTATTTAACATGCTAATATATCACTATTATATGCTCATTACTGGTGGCAGCATCACACCGAAAAGTAGAACATTATTTACTTGAGGGCCACATCGGTGACTGATGAGTATTGTATAATACAGCAGCTACCCCAGGTTTTTTCATAAAGGAAATGAAATAAAAATTGTTTTTATATTTGTGTGTAAATAGAACTTGAGATACAATGGACCAAGGTAGAATTGTCTTCCATTTTTTTTGTGTAGGGGATTTAATTCATTCCCTGCCCAAGTATGCAAAATTTACCTTGCTTACTCTTTCAGTTGTATTTTTTCCTTTCTTTTTATCTTTCTTTTTATTTTTTATTTTTTCATTTTTACCTCATTCTAATCGTGTCTTCCTTCCAGCCTAAGGAATATTTCCCCATAAATGCTATACTTTACTTTTCTGTTAATTTTTAAATTGATACATAATGATTGTACATATTTCTGGGATATATGTGATATTTTGATACATACATACAATGTGTAGTGATCAAGTCAGGGTCATTGGGATGGTAATTACCTAAAATACTTATCAATTCTTTGTGTTGAGAGCATTCTAAATCTTTCTTCTATTTTTAAATTTCAGTAAATTATTAACTATAGTCACTCCACTGTGCAATGTAGCACAAGAACTTTTAAACAATCTTCAAGTATTTATTAAATACCTACGAGGTCTCAGTATATTTACTTGGTATATACTTTATATAATCAGTATATAAAGACTGCCAATTGATCCCAATTTGGGGAGTACAAGTCAAGCTATGCAGTTCTAACTATAGCTTTTAAAACTAAACCACCTTTCTTCAGAGCACTGCATATGATGTCATCATAATGATGGCCTGCTTTAATGTAATAATGACTCATGGTGGGAGAAAGGACAAAGAGCAAAAAGTAACAGGTGATAGAAAGAAAGGCTCATCAGACTGTGACTTTCTTGTAAGCAAGGCACATGAACCTTTTCCTGGTGTGCCATTTTGTAGCAAGGTGCCTGGCACATAAAAAATGATTGATAAATCATGCTTACAGAAAGACAACCATTCACACTCCATGAAAGACATTCACCAACACTTTGTAAATTGGATACATGGATAAATGAATGGAAAAGGAGGGATTGGTGTTACTACTGTCTTAAGGGTGGCAGAGGAGGAAGGAAATCCACATGTAAGTGAACCAGTGTAGTCCAAACCTGTGTTTCTCACAGGTCAACTATATATTTGAGTATAACAAACTGTAGTTATTATCAAAGGAATACTTGAGGAATCCCATCATCCTCTTTTTTTACTCTTCATTCTCTTGAGAAAATTCAGCCCTGAGAAAAATGGACTTGTCTAGAAAATCATTTTTAGAATAATATTTCCTTTTAGAGTTTTCATACTATCTCCTGTCAGAGGCACACAAGTCACAGATTTGCTACGTGAACTGAGGCTCCAGTAGGACTGATTGTATAGTTTCCATGACCATTAGAGGATTTAAGTTCAAAATCAGTGTTCAAGAAATTCTTTGTTAAACAATGTCTAATAATTTCCATTAAGTCACTTAATTTTGGAATTTGCTTTAGGAAGATAAAGTAGAAAAATCAAATATGGTATATAAAGTTCATATCAATTTGGAATATTAACTGATTTATAATTTTTTCCCTTACATTGGCCATTTTATTTTAATATGTTTGCAGGGATATATAACCATTTCTATATTTTTATTTTTCTGACCTCATAATCAAGATCATCCTTACAGAAAAATTTGTGTGGTATTTTTTCATCTAAATGCTTATTGATATTACTGCTATAAAATCTTAATAGAAATACTTTATGATTTTATTTTTAAAGAAAATATGTGTCAAAAAACCCAATGATTAGTGGCTTATAAAAAATTTTAAAAATACATTGTTCAGTTTGAAAAATGTAAATCTTATGTGACTTCCTGTGGATTTACTGACAAAATTTCTGCTAAAATTGTGAATAGAAGCCTTTGTTGTTGCTGTTGCCTTAAGAATTTAGTGAATGCTTAGCCATATTTTTTAAAAAACTCTTTTTTACTGAGAAACTATTTTTAAAATATATATATATATAATCTTTCTTATTGAGTAACAAGGAAACAATATGTAGTCTTCTTTAGCTATGCTGACAAATACTATTGGGGCATGTTAATTCACTTCTCAATATATGGGCAGAGTCAATGGTAAAACTTGACTGTAGAAAGCTTACCCTGCTGGTGAGGTAGATTAGAGGTGCACATCTGTTCCCTACTTCTGCATGGAATTCTTGCCAGCAGATTGTATTTGAGAGATGATCTAAATAGTTCATTATTTACTGTATTCTTTTGGAGGATAATAGAAAAAATAGGTCTAAAGTAGTCATTAGAGAAATTTAGGCTCATTTATTATTTGTTTTCACACAACCACTTCAGTGAGCTCAACTTAACAGCTCTGCGTCTCCCAACTTTCTTGATTTTGGTAAAACCTAAAACATGTTTTGGCCAAGGTACTTTTTTTTACCATTTTTACTTCTCAATCTATTTGAAATTTAAAGAAAACATAGTCCATATATTTTGTCTTTATTTCACTTAACTCATCTATATAGTATTTTGTAAATTAAGTTAATGTCCGGAAATATGTTGAATTTATCATTTTTAAATATAGAAAAATCCCACTTTGTCACAAATAAATTAACAACCCTAGGAAGTTTAACTCTAAATTATAAAATAATAATCATTGCAGATTTCCAATATGAAAGGATTTGATTATAATATTTTACTTATGATAGGTATTAGAAAGATTATCAGGTATAAAGCACTAGGCAAAGATGACTGGTTAATTTAAGTATAGTATATATGTTTCTTAAGTTATATATATCCTTCTCTCTTTTTTCTTTTGCTTTTCTTTTATATCTCTTTATCTTTATATATACTATTTTTTTTTTAAATTTTGAGTTGGAGTCTCACTCTGTTGCCCAGACTGGAGTGCAGTGGCGGCTCCCAACCTGCTGGGCTCCGGCGATCCTTCCGCCTCAGCCTTCCGAGTAGCTGGAATTACAGGCATGTGCTACCACACCCGGCTGATTTTTTGATTTTTGTAGAGATGAGGTCTCCCCTGCCCAGGCAGGTGTCAAACCCGCGGGCTCAGGCAATCCACTCACCTCAGTCTCCCAAAGGCGCGGGATTACAGGCTGAGCCACCAAGCCCGGCTATATATACTATTTATATAGTCAATATATAGACTAACACTAATCACTGAAGGCTATGTTTATCTTTGAGATGGACCATATCTAACATGGTTACAAAATCATTTTTGATACCCTGAATTTGGATAGAGAAAATTCTCTTTAAAACTCAGTAAGGACATGGATCAGTGAGTACCAATACGAAAAATAGAAATCACTCTACATATTTCATCAGAACTTTACTATGGGACTCAAATTATACCCATTTTAGGAGGGGCTTGCAGGAAGAGCTGGGGATCACCCTCTGACAAAAGGTTGCCGCCCCGGTGGAACTGGTATCTTCAAACCTATGCAGTGGAGCTGGTTCTGAAGCATGAAAGGCCAGAAGGAAGGACCATTGCTCATGCAACTCAGGAGGTTCTAAGTTAAAAAAAAAAAAGATGAAATTCATTCCCCCATCCTCCTGCCTTCAAACCATCTTCTAGTGTTCCTTCTTAACTAAACTTAATGAGAAATAGAATTTTTAGAATCCTTTTCTCAGCATCACAAAGTAGAGAAGAGAGTTGGGGGTGGTAATGGCAGAGTAACTGAATAGGAAGCAAGTATCTAAAGCACCTTAGCTGTCCATCTGTTTTGTAACACAAATAATCACTCTTTATAAATAACTTAGGTTACATTTATTTTTTAAAAAAATAGGTTTTCTTAGATTCACACATAATTTTGTCTTAGCACCATGTACTGAACCCCAAATCCAAGTCACTACCTTTTGTTCTCTTGCTACCCCCAGACTCTTTACTTCTGAGATACATATTCCTAATGACACATAGCATGTAGTTTAGCCATGAAAACAAAAACACAGCATTTCCCAAAACACTCACCCTCAGTATGATCGGAATAATCTTTCAGCAATAAGTAGTTAAAGCATAGGTGAAGAAATGTAAAGTGTGAACTTCCCAACAAAACCCGGTGCTGTAGGATTTTCAGTCACACACAAAGCCCCATTTCCTTGCCCAAGTGATGGCGTTCAGCCAAGGAACAAGCCAGGCTTATCACCTGGATACCCCATGGAGTTAATCAGGAGGCAGTCTCATCTTTCACCACTTTTTCCTTCTTTGGGCTTCAAGTAATTTAAAGACTACCTCCTTTGTTATTAAAGGAATCCCTTACTATTTTTCTTCCATATACGTGCATAATGTAGTATGCACAGGCATGCTTAGATATCTAAAATAAATTGACCTTCCTGAATAGTTAATGGCTCAAGATAACAAAATAATCAGGTTCTGATTTTGTAAATTTGTGTTCTTTAGATGGTAAACTTTGCAGGTGTAAGGACAAAATGGTAAGTTAAAAATAAAAATGCATAGAGTATATAGCAAATGTTATAAGTTAACAGCAAAGGCAATTAGCTAGGGTTAAGTAAAGGTGTTTTAAATAATAATCTCAAGAGAGTAAAGGTGTTTTAAGTAATAATCTCAAGAGATCCTAAATTGTATTCTGTTATTATCAGTCCCAATTCTCTTCTCTGCTTTGTCACGCTAAGAATGGGATTCTAAAAACTGTATTTCCCATTTGTATGTTTAGTTAAGAAGGAACACTAGAAGAGATCCCAACTCTGCCACTTACTGGCCAAAGATCTATACTTAACTGAGCCTTCATTTCCTCACTAGTAATACTATTAGTATCTACTTCACACAGTTGTGAATATTGAATGAAATTGTGTATGCAAAGGAATTTAGCGTAAGACCTGTCATATAATAAGTGCTTACAAATACTAGAGATTAAGAAAAATCCTGGGCTATATAAACATTCTAGTTCTTTAATTAAATGCAATGCAATGCCTCTACTTTCTTTCAGTCTATATAAAACAGACAAGAACTAAAATCCAGTTTTATTTCTGCCATAAGCTCACAAAATGATGGGTTTTTTGCTCCCTGAAGCTTGTTTTGTTGTTCTTGCTGTTTTTATTTTATTTTATTTAAAGTACCTTGCAAATTATTTCAAAGTCATTTTGGAGACTATTTCTCTCAGTTTTCCTCCTTTAGGAGAGGGAAATCTGGAAGACAGTGGGACAAGATTCCAAGAGTCCACTTGACGTAACTATGCCAATCTGTATTACACAATATTCTACCCTCTTCCTTCACAAACTGTCTGATCTCCAAATGGTGAGCTAACAGATAAAAACAAGTTCAATTTCCTTAGGGGAGCCCATTATTTTATTTAATCCTACCCTCCCCCTTTACTTGTTCATTGAATCTGAATTTGGCATACAAGTTGTTCTAGATACTGTAGAAACAGGCTTCTTTGGGAACCTGAGGATACTACTTAGTGAATAAAAGTTAAGACAATTTAAAAGTTAATGAATTTGGAGTTTTGACTTGAGTCTTTGGTTCAGTTATATTTGTTCTGGGTGTAATAAAACACTTAGAGACTAATGTAGAAGGACATAGGTCTTTTCATGGGGCCTATTGAACTGTGCACACCTATTACCTGCACCCCCCGTCATTTTCAAAGCCAATACATCTTTTAAAACTCAACTCAAAATTCTCCTCCTACTGTGACCGGTTTTGTAATCCCTGTGACCTCCTCTAAGTGTAGGCCTCTGTCACAATCTTCTGGACTCACTCTTTCACATCTGCTTCCCCCATGGGACCATGAGTTACTTGAAGGCAGCTTGATACCTCATTGACCTTAGTACTCTAGATCCTATCTGTGCCTTCCATAGAAGGTGTTCCATAAATACTGTATTAATAAATGAATGGGCTCAGTTCAAAAGGCTGAATATAAAGTCTGATGCGGGACTGGGAATAGGAATAATAAGGAACAGCAGAATTGAAAAGAATATTGCCTAGTTGGATAAAAAGAACTATAGAGCTGAATTGAGTATAAATGGAGATGGAGATTAGAATGTCTGTGAGGACAAGTTGATAGAATCTCAATTTTTAATTACAAAAGCTTTTTTTTCTGACTGCAATAACGTTCAGTGCTTAAGTGAAGGTCAAAGTGATTACAGAATTGTTATAATATGTTATGAAGGAAATGGAAAACTGTTTGGACTAATTAAGCAATTTTCAATTTTGGCCATGCTTTGCTGATTAAAATTTCTTGCAAGACAGCAATGGAGTAAATTAAATTATAAACAAAATCTTTTAAAAACCATATATATTATATGCAATTTATGGTACACCTGATATTATCTAAAGAATGAGTACACCAAGTAGAGTGATGGGATTATATGGAATTATAAAAATTTCTTTTATAGTTAGAATTAGTTTGGAAGAAAATATAATACATTTCTTGTAAAATTCTGAATTTCTTGGCTAAGCCCTTTACAATGTGCCTAAACACACCTCCAAATCTACCCATCTCAACAACGTCATTTCCTTCCATTTTTCTCCAGACCTCACTGAAGACTTCACCATTCCTCATCAGTCTTCTACATACGTGTCCCTCTATCCCTACCATCCTCAGCCTTTGCTCAAAAGCTAGCCCTTCTTTGGGGTCTTCCCAGGCAGCCCCAGAGTGATCTCTGTGCTCGAATAAACTAGTCATGTCATGTAATATATCCTCTGTCTCCACCAAACACACACAAAAGTATATCCTTGAAATTAGGGGTCATGGAATAGTTGTGCTTACATTTTTACCACCTAGTTCCATGCCTGTTACTGAGTAAGTATCCAATGGATAAGTTAATGTTAAGTAAGATGACAGAAATTTTAGAATTTAAAAAATCTAACTGAGGAAATGCAATTTTAAAAAATTTGGGTGTGAATGTGTTACATCACATCTGGGGGAAAAATAAGTAAGAGAAAAAAAATGAGGCCCCAGCAAACAGCTGAAGCCTCAGAATCAGAGGGCAGGCCTGGGCTGCTTGCAATTTTTGCCACAACATAAATCTCACTAGGTGATAAACCCAAGGAGATGTACAACAGAGTTTTCACAAATCAACATTTTCTGGGTACATGAAAGATCCATTTGGAGTTCAGGGCTACCAGTTCAATACCTTTTCCCTCAATAGCCATAGCAAGCAGAAGGTATTTAACTTCATGAATTATAAAATGACAAGAAACATTTCTGTATTGGTTGTGGATTCAATCCCACAACAGGTTCAAAAGTTCAGAAGCAGCTAATACCCCAATTTATCATGCTATCGGTTACTACAAGGGCAGCATTTTTAAATAATACATACTTTAAATTATTGAAGGTAAGCATCAACAGGTAAGAACACGGTATTTGAAAATATCCTCTTGTTTCCTAAAATGCTTCAGCACTTTTCAAATATTCCTCAGAGTAATAAATAATAAAACTACATACACTTTAATATTAGTGAATGGCTGCTTGTCATATTTTATTGTAAATAGATATTTGGATCCCGTTTTCTCTAAATGTTAACAATTATAATAGAATGCTTATTGAATGCTTATTCAGTGTCTGGAAGAAACACTTTAAAAATATTTAATTCAGTCAGTTTTTACAATCATATAATTTGATTTCTATTGTCAACCTTATTGTACAGATGAAAAATCTATAGATGAGGGAGTATCAAAAACAACCTATTCTCATGTTTATCTCCAATCTTAGGCTTATTCTGTTGCGTTTACCTGGAAGGTTTTCTCCTCTTCCAATTCACAATTCTATTCTATGTTCTCTTCAGGACCAATTTAAATCTTTCATGCAATCTTCCCTAATTTTTCCAGCCCTAATCTGTCTCCTTCTCTGCAATTATTCATTTGTTCATTTATTAATTCATTGATACATCCATCCGTCAAAACTTTACTAAATTTTATGTGAAAGCCTATGAGAGTTCTCCAGAAATTTTGCACTGATGACTCGTGAATCTGCTTTACATAGTCGGTTTTATCTTCCTAATTAGATCATAAACTGCTTGAGGGTAAGAACATAAACTCAACGCCTGAATGAGTTAGCAGATGACAAAGGATTAAGCTCTAAAGCAGGGTTCCCCAACCCCTGGGCCATGGACTGTACTGGTCCATGGCCTGTTA
This sequence comes from Carlito syrichta, assembly GCF_000164805.1. NCBI lineage: Eukaryota > Metazoa > Chordata > Mammalia > Primates > Tarsiidae > Carlito > Carlito syrichta. Next base: position 77,352 of record NW_007238029.1, on the reverse strand, counting down.
GGAACCGGGCTGCACAGCAGGAGGAGAGCCAGCGAAACTTCATCTGTATTTACAGCAGCACCCCATCGCTCTTAGAGCCTGAGTTACACTTTCTGTCAGATCAGCAGCAGTTTTAAATTCTCATAGGAGTGTGAACTCTGTTGTAAACTACACGTGCGAGGGATCTAGGTTGCACCCTCCTTATGAGACTCTAATACCTGATGATCTGAGTTGGAGTTGAGGAGGAGATGCTATATATTTCATTATATATATTGCAATGTAATAATAATAGAAATAAAATGCACAATAAATGCAATGCACTTGAATTATCCAGAAACCATCCTCCTGCCCCATCCTTGATGCCAGAAAGGTTGGAGGCCGCTGCTCTAATGGAAAGTTCGGGTCAGGAAGTCCAAAAGAAAGTAGAGTAGGAGAATGAAGTGTTTGCAGAATTAGGAGAACTAGAAGAATTTTCTGTACTATTCAGTTCTTCAGAGTGGTCTATAGAGATGAAGAAAAGGCAAGCATTTGGATGGAGTCAATTGGAGTTGTAAACTAAGTACTTAAAGAAGCAAATGACATTAAAAAGTGAGAAGAAGCCTGATACAGAATTATCAGGAAGGATCTTACCTATGGCCTCCTGTTGAGTATGTGCTTACTTATGGGTACACAATTCACCATTTTAAAAAGTAATAAGAAAAACACTGTGGACCCAGCATGGAGCATCAGTTTAAGACATCTGGGAGAAAAATTATGGTGGATGTTTACCGAATATTTCCTAAGTACTGGACACCATGTGTAATTTTATGTGTCAACTTGTCTGGGCCACAGATGCTTAGATATTAGGTAAAACATTATTCTGGGTATGTCTGTGAGAGTGTTTTTGGATGAGATTAACATTTAAAACTGTAGACTGAGTAGAGCAGAATATCCAGCCTAAAGTAAGTGGACCTTATTCAATCAGTTAAAGACTTGAATAGAATAAAAAGGTTGACCCTCCTCTGAATAAGAATTCTTCCTGCTTGATAGCCGTCAAATTGGGACATTGACTTTTTCTCTGCCTCTGGACTGGAACTGAAACATTGGCTCCTTCTGGGTCTCAAGGTTGCTTTCCTTAAGACTGGATCTACAACACCCCCCCCTTGTGTCCCCAGTTTACTGACTCACACTGCAGATTTTGGGATTGCCAGCTTCCATAATCATTCTAGCCAATTCCTTATTCTCTTTCATTATTTAGTTATTCTCTCACACACACACACACACACACACACACACACATACACACACACTCTATTGTTCTGTTTCTCTGGAGAACTCTGACTAATACAGAGTAATATGAACTTTACACATAATTTGTCAGCTAACCTTGATACCACTCTATGAAGTTGGCCCGATTATTATATTATACAATATAATTATATAACACATAATATAATATTATAATATAATATTATTAGTCCTACTCAGATGAGGAAACTGAAGTCTGATATTCTTAAGTAACATCACAGTTGGAGCTGAGTGTGGTGGCTCACACCTGTAAACCCAGCATTTCGGGAGGCAGAGGCAAGAGGATTGCCTGAGCCCGAGGGTTCAAGCCTGGACAACTTGGTGAGATCTCATCTCTACAATAAATCAAAAAAATTAGCTGGGCATGGTGGTGCATGCCTGTAGGTACAGTTACTTGGAAGACTGAGGTGGAAAGATGCCTGAGCCCAGCAGGTCGAGGTTGTGTGACTGTGAGCAGCATGCCACTGCACTCCAGCCTGGGCAACAGAGTGAGACTCTGACTCAAAATATTTATTTTTGGGTGTCCCTGTGGAGTGATTTGGCTATATGCATGTAACTCCCCAATCACCACATCTAATATTCAAGTCTTAAATTTTTAAAATATATACATCTAACAAGTTGGCAAAAAAGCAAGAATTTGCTGGAATTCCCACGCCAGGTTCCAAGGGTCTTATCTAAAATGTGTAACACTTCTACTGCCTGAAAAGAGATCTCTTGTGCCTAGAAATTGAGAGCAGTCATGGAGACCATGGAGACAAAAACCAGGCTGTAGGGGGTTTAGGTGGTTGATGAGGGAATGAGGCAGCAGCATTAGATCTCTCATTCAAGTATTAGGCAGTAGAAAATAGAAGGGAATTGAGATGCAAATATAAAAGGAAACAAGTTCAAAGGATGAAATTTTAATGTAGTAGATCCTATAAATATTAGAAAATAAAAAGTTGCAGAGATAAGAGCCGAAAAATTTTTATGGTTGGCAAAGAAACTGCCACCTTCTTTATTCTATGGAAAAGAATAAAAGAATCCCAGTCATACATCTGGTCTCTCAGCAAATGCCAGGTCACCCTCTGGGCCATTTAAACGTATCCTTCATTCCTAGCTGCCAGACAGAGCATTCCCTTGCTCTGCTGATGAACAAGGCTCTCTGACAGATATTGACCAAATATAGCTGCTTTTTTCTTTCATCACCATTCAATTTGCTTAAATAAAAAGTCCAATGAAAAATGACTTCCTCCCCTCTATCTGTGCTGCGTCTATCCTCTCCCGTTATTTTTGGATGTCCCTCTGGAGTGATTTGGTTATATGCATGTAACTCCCCATTCACCACATCTAATATGCAAGTCTTAAATTTTTAAAATTGCCTGGGCGGTCTATGGACAGTACAGAAACAGTGCAGGTCATCCGTTTGTGACTTGAAATCTGATACTCTGAATCCAAAAGAATTAGTCACCATATCCATCTCTATTGCATTTCGTGTCTCCTTTTCCTCCCTGTCATTCACCAGACAGTAATGTTCTCAGATCAAATATTCTCTATAAATCGAGAGAACATTTAGCTGATTTATGGGGCTTTTAGCTATTATATACTTACCTATTCAATAAAAGTAAGTACTTACATCACATGACACATATGCTACCTTCACAATACAAGATCTTTCCTTCAAGGGATTCAGGCATCAAATTGTAATGAGATTTCTTGTAGCTAATACATCACTTAAGGGCAAACTGACATGCTGAATCTATTTCATTTTTTTTTTTTCTTTTCATCAGTGGAATTCAGGTCACGGCATTCTCTACAAGCTTCCTAAAATTATGAAGATATTTATTTTCTTTTTTAAAAAATGCAAACCTGTTGAATAAATGGGAGTGGGAATATTGGTTTTGCATTTAGGGTGACAAAGGGCTACTGATTTGGTATTTTATTCAAAATTGTTGACTTCCAGAGCCAGAGCAGAGTAAATGCTGCCTTTGAATCCTTGCCATTGAAAAACACTAGGGCAAATATAATATGTTATACTGATCTTATTTTTGGTGTATCAATCAACAAGTCAACAATTAATGAGCAAATATTTTCTCATAAAATACGTTGAGGTTATAAAGAAGTATAAAACATAACCTAATAGTATATTACCTGAAAGTCACATGAACTCAGGACTGCTCAATGTCTGCACAATTGACATTTTGGGACAGACAACTCTTTGCCGTTGGTGGCTATCCTGCACACTGTAGAATGTGTAGCAGAGTTCCTGACTTTTTACCCATCAGAGACCAGTAGCACTTTTCCTCAGTTGTGACACTAAATAATGTCTTTTGACACTGCCAATAGTCCCCTGGAAGTCAAAGTCACCTCCCATTGAGAACTACTTTAACTGAACCTACCATCTTTTGACTTCAGGTCCATTGTGAATATAATTGACGCAAGGTTCTAGAGTGTTCAGATCTAAGGGTAGAAGTTTTCTCTAAAGTAAAGCTATTTTATGACTCTGGAAAATATGGGAAGTGTTGCTGTTGTTCCCCGTTTTTATGCTACTTAGGGCTGAGAATATCAATGAATTACTAAAAGTGTTATTAAGCACTTTCAAGAGATGAATTTTAGCAAACTGATTTCCTCTATTGTGGTTTATGAAGATTCAAAAATTAGACTATCTGAATCAGAATTACAGCATAAGCAAAGCTGGTGGCCGATACTTATCTACAACATTCTTTCATTTTTGAGGGACCTAAAATCTATTTCTGGTTAGATATTTCTTTATTTTAAACCTAAGAAGTATTTGTTGTCCATTATCTCATTGCAACTCTGACACTGTCTAAAACTGAATTTACTATATCCCATTGCAAAATAAATCTGCTTTCCAATTTATCAATTTTTATCTATGGAATCATCATTCTCTAAAGGTCTTAATCTGATTTGTCTGTATTCTTCTCCATCTCCAGAAGTTGTTAATCAGTTCCTATCAGTTCCTGTTGGTCAGTTTGGTTCTTCCTTGTCTATTGGTTCTTCTCTGTCAGTGTCACTTCGGTTGAACACTACCTCTCCACTCTCAAGGCTAACATTGCCTTTGCAAGAGGCTGAATTATTGCCATATTCCCTAGAACCTCTGAGCCTCAGTCTCTCCCTGTCTCAGACTCTTCTGTGTGCTGCTCCTAAAATGCAGTCCCCACATATGACTTTTCATAGTCTGCCACCCTCTTCAGGGACTTATATCAGGTCTCTTACTTACTGAAACAAATACAAATTTCTTAGTGTGATATTCTGGGCTGTCCTGTTTGTGCCATTTCCCCCACCTCAACATGGTTCATTTTCCAGGTTGACTGGACTCTTTCAATCCTTATTCACATTCTGGTCCTTTCACTCTCTGAAGCTTTTGGTTTCTGATCTGGAATGAATGTTCTTTCCTCTTTGCTGCAATCCCAGTTTATATAAATGATAACAAATAATTACTACTTTTTGAATAGCTACTGTCTGCCAAGTATGAAGTTAAGTGTTTCACATACATTATGTCAGGTACTCTTATCCTCACTTCTAAAGCTATGAGAAGCTAAGGAAAGTAACCAAGGTCATGCAGCCAGGAGGTGGCAGAACCAGTATTAAAATACAATTTCTCCTGTCTATAGTCCCTGAGTTCTTAGCCATAAAGGAAGTGTGTTACACAGTTACTCATGGGTTTTTTATATTTGGTGTTAAGTGGGAGATAGGTGAACATGGGACAGGAAGGAGAGTTTGCTGGAATGGCCTGACCTTTAAAAAAGATGTCTATAAATTATCTCCTCTCAAGAGTAAGCTTGACAATTCATGAGTTGTTCAACTGTGAAGAGAAACAGTCAGAGACTGTGACAAAGAGAAGCTGTAAATGCACATATTATAAAATTAAGAAGCAAAGAGTCCATGTACTATATCAGTTGACTGATAAGTAAGCCCAGAGGGCATGTGAGTGACCAACTACTAGACAGGGTCAGGGAGGTCAGGAATGCAACCTAAAAAGAGGACAAAGAGATGGAGAGATTCTGACTCATAGAGTCACTGGAGGAAAAACACCATTTTCTAGAAATGAGCAATTAATGATAAAAATGAGATCTCTACCTATATGATATGAAATTGAGTGTAGATATTGTCTTAAGTTGAATATAATAAATTTTTGTGTGAAAAACTATTTGTCATTTTAGTTCATATAATTTACTTATATTTAATATCCTTATGAAGGCTTAATTTAAGTTATTATTAAACCAGAAACATTGTAATGTGAGTGAACAAGAAATCTGAAAGGTACTTGTAAGTGTACAAGGTAGGATTTCTTTTGATCGATTTTTCTGAGTTATCTATTACACAGTAAGCTTCTTACATAATTAGTGCTCAAAATGAGACAGAGTTTGCTTATTGCTTGATTAATAATATTGTATTAGACACTGTGGTTAAAGCAAAAATGATTATAACACAACCTCTAGTCCCAAAGCAACTTAGAATCTAGTGGGTAATTAAGACCCACTGACAAGTAGGTATAAAAATGCAGAATGTAAAATTTGCTATACCTGTTCTAAAAGGGATTTCAGAGATTTCAAGAAGAGGGCACATTCAGTTTTCAAAATCAGGGACGATTTCTGGCAAAGGAGACATTTGAAGTGTGACTGAAACAAGTGTGCTGGATGGTGTAAAGAGGAGATGAGGGGAAAAAAGACATTGTAGATAGGGAGGACAATACAAGCAAAGGTATGGGAGTGGCAGTGGGAGTGGGGAGGTGTTGGGAGCCGGCCGTGAAGGCCTGCCTGAGTATTAGAGATCCAGGCAGGCTGCGGACCCTGAGACCGCTAGGACGAGTTCAGGAGCTGAAGGCCCATTGCCTCTTCCCTTTTTTGCTGTTTTGGCACATTCCACTAGCAGGGACTTTGATGATGTAAGCATGAAGTTCTGAGAGTACGACAGGCATGGCTTACTTTAGGAGTCCATTGTTCCCGTTTCTCACAGACTGCGGTTTCGGCTTTAAACTTAACGTAATTCAAACTCAGGTCACATTTGGGAGCCTTTAATATAGTACAAGCTTCTTTAAAGATTTAATAGTATATTTGTAGAATTAGTATATACATACAAAGTGCTGTTTCAACTTTAACAATACAGATAAATATCTACAGCTACTAGAAACGGCCCAGCACAAGCTTAGGGCTGGGCCACATTCCTAAAGGCTCAGCACGAGCTTTGGGCTGGGCCACATTCCTTAGGAATTGGTTTGGGCTATAATTAAGAGTTTCTATAGTGTAGGTAGAATCAGCGTAAAATAGAGAGGAATTGGGATTTAGGTTGATTATTAGGTGTTGCGTATGCATAGGTTTTAAAAGTTATTGATTATTAGAATATTATGATATTAGAATTGTTGTACTGCTTTTGAGAAATATTAACCAAGCATGAGGAACAGTGAGATAGTTTTGGGATCCTCATTCCTCATGCTTGGGGAAACACCTGGTGGGTGGGGGACGCCCCTCATCCACCTGGCTCTATGTTCATGTAAATGTCTTGTGATTTAATTGGGATTGCCCTTCCTCTTACGCCAGGAAACACCTGGTGGGTGAGGGATGCCCCTCATTCACCTGGCTTTGTGTTCATGTAAAAGTTTTGTGATTTAATTGAGATTGTTTGTTCTTCCTCATGCCCGAGGAAACACCTGGTTGGTGGGGGGGGGCACCCCTCCTGCACCTGGCTTGTGGTCACATGGAAGACTTGTAAGACTGCCTGTGTAAAATTTGGGATAAATACAAGCTGTAAACCCCCAATAAACGGCTTCTGGTCAATCCGTTGAACAGATGTCCACTTTCTTTCTTTCTCTTTATATCTATTCCTCCTTCTTTCTTTCTTTTAATGTCTATCCTTATAGAGACACCGACACCATCACACCTTCCAAGGGACCCCCTAAATCTCTTTTGGGGGGCTGGCCCCCCAAAGGGAGGTTTCTGAGGTCTTGCTCAATCAATAGCTATAGGCAGGATAGAAAATTTCAGCCAATTTTCCTGAGCACTACCTATGTGTCAGACAATGTGGCACTGGCAAATTAAGGCAGAGCAGAGAGAGTTAAGATAGGAAAAGCTATTTGAGGCCAGATCATGAGGCGCTTTGAATTTGACCCCCAGAGTTAGAGATTTTTACAAAACTTAGCCATTTAAAGTTTTAGACAGGGACTCATGTTGCAATATAACTAGAATTGTGTATTTTAGGTAGAAGAATCTCAAAGATAAATGACTACAGTAACCTAATCAGACAGAACATCTAGGGGGTGACCGTAAAGGTCCAGGACAAAGATAATACAAGAATGAAAAACAGATTTATAAGTAAGAATTTCAGCAGGGGAGATGGTCAGAATTTGGCAATTGATTTTTTAACATACATGTGTTGGCAATGGTTTATTCTTTGTAGTCTCGTAAGCTAAATTTATGTGCTTTTCAAAACATGAGGAAACCCGATTAAACAGTTGTCTTCACCATTGTCTGTAAGCACTATTATACTAGAAAAGACTTGAAGGATATATTTCAAGAGCAGCGTGGGTAGGCTATGATCTTTGGTTCCACACGAAAACCGAAAGATTAAAATAAAGATTTTTCTGGCAATCCAAGAAAAGCTTTGGAGATGTTAGTTGTTTTTGCTATTTTAAGTCACAAACAAAACAAAATTTGAAAGACTGACTTATCCAGACTAGCTACATTATTGATATTATGTCAGTAGAATTGATATAACTTCTTTCCTACCTTCTCATCTTTATTTTAAATAGAAATTAATGCAAACAACAAAGATCTGTAACACTTATTTTTAGAAATAAAACTCAAATATTTTCAAGGGAAAATTAGTTTAAGGAATTTTCTCTGGCATACCGAATTTTTATTCTTTTTTTCTAACACAGCAAAAGTAACCAAAAACATGCACCCTTAATGCCAACATTCTAAAACTGAGAATGATAGAAGTGACAATATCAGTGCAAATACTGTATCAATACAGTGCAAGCACACTGAACGTCAGCCAGTTGAAAGCAAACATCCTTTCAACAGCATTCCCAAGCCCAGCGCCAGCACAATCCCTATGGAAGCCAAGGACAAAACGATCAAGACACACCCTAATCTGCAGTTCTGTCTGCTAGGGTCTAAGGGCATGTGGACTGAAGTCACAGCCTGGAAATTTTTTTTAAGAGGCATCTCCTTCTATAACTGGTGATAGAACCAGAGGACACAGATAAAATCATCACAAAAGAAGGACTCTGTTGTTACTTGTGTTGTCTGGTGACACAAATGGGAAAATGCAAATATGGCTGGTTTCTAAATTACTTCTCTTTGCAAAGAGAGATACTGCTAAAAGAACCAGTCAATCCATTGAAGCAACTGATCTCACCTGAGCTTGGCATCATGTAGCTCAAACAGTGGGTGGAATTTTCTCTCTACTTTTAATCAACACTGTAGTATGCTGTAGTCTACTCAGAAGTTGCTGAGATAAGAGCAGATTATACTCAATATTTAAGTATTGTCTTTTCTATAAGAATACTAGTAGTGTGTACCCATGCAGACCGATTTTCCCAAATTCAGGGGAGGAAAACTTGAATTTTCTTTAAGATCCATCTTGGCAACTTAAGAAAATTACCTGAATATTAGTTTTTACACAGAATAAAAAGAGTTAAGAAGAATTAAGACAAATATTTATTTTGGTGGGGGGTGGAAGGAAAGAAAGCTGGTCACGAAATTACTGTCTTATTATTTTTAAGAGGAAATTATCTAAATGAAATTTTGAGAGACGCAACATGACATAGTCAGTATTAGATTCATATTTCATAATTGTACTTTTCAAAATTAAAATATAAAACAGGTACAGAAAATTTTGAATTTTAAGAAATATCACAGTATACTGGAAAAAAAGAACCCATAAAGTTTAATCAAGAATTGCTTGGTTATATGCACACAAGTGGAAAATATGTGAATAATAATTTCTAGAAAACTAAAAGTAATTTTTAAATGATAAGTCAATCTGTTTCTCTTCTCTCTGGAGACAGGAAAGGAAGAAATGCTTTTATCTTTATTCAAAGAAATTAAAACAAGATGCAATAAACTTCTGGACCAGGAGTATCCAATAGGACCCTCTGCAATAAAATAGAACTGTATCCCTGTTGTATGGTATGTCGGCCACCAACCGTGTATTGCTAATTGAGCACTAGAAGTAGGGTTAGTATGACTGAGAAACTATACTTTTAATTTCATTTTATTTTAATCAGTATAAATTTGAATTTAAATTTCAATATATGGCTAGTGGCTATTGTATTAGAAAATTCATGTCTAGACAATACCAGTTATTGAATGTTAAACATGGTCCTGAATAAAGGCAGGTGAATGTGGCCAATCTCACAAGGCCCTTTGCTGATCCTCTGCTCTGAATTGGGCCTTCTCTACCATAGTCTTATTTATATTAAGAGAATTTCATAAATTAAGATAAACTCTGGAATTTGAAAAACTTAAGTAGCTTTTAAAAATGATTCATGTTTAAAACTTAAGAAGTAGTCATGTTTAAAAAGTATATAGATAGTTATTATATAGCTAGGTGAAGAGCTTGAGAAAGGTTAAAATTGTGAAGTAAAATATTTACCTAGTATATACACCACAAGTGATAATATGATATCAGCATTATAGATGGTGTCCAAATAAAAATCAATTTCTTTCAAAAATGTGTTCAGATGAATTTTCCCCATGAAAACTTAAAATACAATTCTAACAGCAGCCACAGAAACCAAATCAACCATTCAACAATGTTACTAGATAATACCAGAATTGAAACTCAGCAATATGAACTGATTCAGCTGTGCTAGAAGTTAAAATGTTGACATATTTGTGTATACTTAATAATTAGCCACTGCCTTGTCCTGCTCCCTCACAACCTCTTCCCTTTAAGACCCATATATTGCCCACAATCTAGAAACTAAAAGGCTGAAAACTGGACCAGAAACAGGATGCCTGGACCTGATTGTAGCAGGTATCTATTAGCGCTACTCAGTGCCTATGCTATATTGACTTCCGAATCGTTTCCATATTATCCGTATCCGTAGCATGCTTTCCCTACAGTATTATTATAAGGTATGATATATTACCAGTGCAACATATACAGATGCTCCCAGCTTACAATGTGGCTACATCCTGATAAACCCATCCTAAAATGAAAATACCTCAAGTTGAGAATGCATTTAATACACCTACAGAACATCATAGCTTGGCCCAGAATACCTTAGACGTGCTCGGAACACTCTCATTAGTCTATAGTGGGGCAAAACCATTCACACAAACCCTGTTTTATAATCAAGTTTGAAAATATCATGTAATTTGTTGAATACTGTTCTGAAAGTGAGAAACAGAATGAGTTCTTTGAAGTACAATTCTTACTGAATGTGTATTGTTTTCATACCGTCATAGAGTTGAAAAATCAAAAGTCGACATAACCATCATGTCAGAGACTGTCTGTACTGTGATTTGTGGAAGGGCACAAGCTTTGAAAGCTGAGAAGCAGAGGTATAAAACTATATAGAAAATATCTGTTTCTATCCTGATTCTAAGTTCCATGCAAAAGCATAGAGCTAATTGCCATGCTGTGTGTTCAAACACATTCAGACTTACGCCCCCTAAAGCCCTATTAAATGTAGTTCTGAAACAGCAATCAATCTCTTTGCCCAGCACCTGTGGGTGAAGTGGCATCCTTCTCCAGCTTTGTGCCTAATAAAAGGCTCCACTACTAGAAAGATTTTTATAGGCTCTACCATGAATTACTACAAGCAATTTAAATTTAAGAGCAATTTAAAAATGGAAAAGTGTATTTTGTACAGTCTGTTTTCCTAAGAAGCATTTTTGGTTGGATTAAATAGTTTGGATGAGTTATTTGACATATGAAAATGCTTTTAAAATGTTTCATCCTAAAGAGCTAGAGGAAGGGTAATCATTGCAAGGAAACTGATTCATTCAAAGCATTTTGCCATCAGTGCCCTACATTTGCCTAACTTTGAATTTTACCAAATTCTAAAATTATCAGTAGTATGTGAAGAAGCTTACTATAACATTTACTGTTAGATAAACCAATGATGGTTGTTTTGAACAAGTCATGAAAACTTTCTGTCCACATGTGACAGTTATAAATTAGTAATTAGACCTTAACCTAATTTGATTATCAAGAGTATTTACATAAAAATTAGATCATATAACTAAAATGTTTTTAGATGTTGAGCTATTCTTTTGCCTTTCTGCTCCTTTAAAAACTAAAAACGTTGTATATTACAGTGCCAGGTCAATCCTGCATATACTTAATTTACTTATGTATATTTATTTGCCAATAACGTTTTTCTAGCCTTTTGCCACCATGAAAGATGTTATGGAGTTAATGGGTCTTATATATTTAAATAGCAGTTGTCTGAAGAAATGGACTATGCTTCACATTTTCCATTTCAGTTAATGTTTTCACTTTTCTTACATAGGAATCCTTATAGATTCTGGGATTCTGGCACCAAACTAATTAATATAATTCAGATAAAGGTTTTCAAAAGAAAAAAATGAGTACCACTATTAATACCTCAAATTACTGCTGAGTGGGATTTTCCACTGGGATACTACGCCTGTTTTATTTTTTTTGACCCTAAAAACATAAATTTTTTTAATTCAAAGAAAGCCAGAATCCCAAGTAACTAGGGAGGACACCAGATACAATATTTATCTTTTTTTTCTTTCCTTTTACTTTCAAGTAATTGCTTTGCTTTATGCTCTTGCCAGCTGGACCATAATCAAGCTTCTTAGACAGAGTCAGTTGAAACTAATTCATCTTCCCCATTGGAAAGGGTAATGCTCTGTCCCCAACCACTTCACTTTCAGAAGTCAAATTTGGAAAAGCCTCTTTCAAGAGACCACCATCAGTTAGGAAGAGTTGGCGCCTCTCAAAGACTGTTCTATTCAATACCAGTCATCTAAAAGAGTATGGCCAATTTTCATCCCTTGTTTTCAATTATCTGTAACACAGTCACTGTAACATGAAAGAAAGATTAGCTTATTCCTCTGCTTACATGTTTGTGAACAAAATCATCAGAAAACAAATATATGGTGAAACAGAACTACTCAGCACATCAAATACCTAACATGCAATGTGTTGGCTCTCTTCTATCAGAAACAAAACAATTTTAAAATTAATCAGCATCAACAAAACTTTCTCACACACCAGGATTCTTTTTTGGGGGGGTGGGGGTGGGGATTCTTCAAATAAATGTTCATCTTCGAGATTTGGAAGATTACCTAAAGTTCTAATAATATTTATAGAAAATTTGGACTGAAGGTTCATAGAAGCTGAATCTGTAGATTACAAATGGGAAAAGCCATGAAATTAAAGTGTCTGATTTTAGTCCAAGGTTCATTACTAACCAAAAATGAAAATTAAGCACTTTATTTATTTGAGCTGAATTTTCAAAATCTTCTAAATAAGAACAAGAATGCTACTTATCCATCTTCCCCATAAAGGCTATTATGAGGACTGTATGTAGCTTCCTGCCTGCTCACATGGGCAACTCATATTCCAGTTGAAGGGTCCTTGAAACCACAGGATAAAAACACTGCATCTTCTTAGAGCATCTACTTTAATGTTTTGTGAGATAGTTGAAAGTTTAAACTTGGCTTTTTAATTAAAATAAACATATTTATGTCACGGATTTTACCTGAACTGTTAAGATAAAAATATAAGATGTCAAAGAATTTTCTTACTTTGGAGTAGCTACTTTGTGACTATACTCCCAGAATCGCAATGTTAATCATTAATTCTTGTCTGTCATTTGTGACTTTTTTTACTGGCATGTTTGATAATCCCTGTAAAGGAAAACATTTTAAAGCCTAAAAGCTCTAGCATGCCTACTAACATGTGTTCTTGAGATCAGTCTCATTAGTAATTTTGTCAAGAAAGCAAGCATCCTGAAAAATGATTTTTTATCTAATTTCTCCCCCCTTTCTCCCCCCTTTATACAAAACTACCAGTTGGTTCTTCTATTTGGAATACTGACTTTATCATCATCTCTCATCTAGATAGATGAGAGAAGATGATAGATAGATAGACAGATAGATAGACAGACAGATTATTTTGTTGGTTTGACTCATTGCCCAGTAAAACAAAAACAAATAGATCTGAGAAGCTAAACTGAGTTACCTTCAGAAATGAAGAGATTTAAAAATAAATTCTAGCCGGGCTCGGTGGCTCAGCCTGTAATCCTGCGCCTTTGGGAGGCTGAGGTGAGTGGATTGCCTGAGCCCACAGGTTCGAGACCCGCCTGGGCAGCAAGACCTCATCTCTACAAAAAATCAGCCGGGCGTGGTAGCACATGCCTGTAATTCCAGCTATTTGGAAGGCTGAGGCGGAAGGATCGCCGGAGCCCGGCAGGTCGAGGCTGTGGTGGCCAGGAGCGGCCACTGCATTCCAGTCTGGGCGACGGAGTGAGACTCCAACTCAAAAAAAAAAAAAAAAAAGAAAAGAAAGAAAGAATAAACTCTGGCCACATAGACCCAGGTTCCCCTAGGATGAGACTGGCTGGAGCTGAGCAACAGACAGGGTATGATCTCTAGTTGACTATACTCAGATCTCCCCTACGTCTCCCTTTCTGGTTATGACAGGCTTGTGAATCTGCAACCCAGGCTAAAGGCAGCCTCACTTTTCTCGTGGATGTAGAACAGTTTTAACAAGCACCCTGAAGATTTCAATCAAATGAGCAAAATTGTGTAGACTGAGTTCTGTGATGAAAATATAGTGATAATTGCTTTGGCATGTCCCACACAAAATCAAACTCTAAGGATAATAATTATGTGAGAGGTCAAAAAAAAAAAAAAACTCAAAAAACTTTTTTAGCTGCCTTACTTTTATTATAAAAATGCAAGCTCAGAATAAGACCTGTGGTCTCCCTCTAGCGAGTGTACAAAACTTTAGAATATATTCCATAAATTAATTTTGCTTTTGGTTTCATCTTATTTTCTACTCTGATTTTTTCTTTACCCTGATTTCTTCACCATTTTTTTATGTTTTACCTTGTAATGTGAATGCGCACTTGGTACCAAACTTGAGTGATATAATAAATATTATTTTTTTATTATGCTGCCTATATAAATTGCAATATAATTAGAAGAGGTTAAGAACAAAGATATTGTGAAATTCTTCATAGCGAGGCTTTCCACATTACAATTTTACTCAAAATATTAGAGTTCTTGTGGTTGTAACCTTCTTTTTCCCATGTTGACATCATGCACTCATACATAGCAACAGTTACCTTCTAGAATCTTGATGCTACTTTTGCACCTGTCTGCTAAATACTACTATGAGACAGGACTTGTACTAGGTATTTTTGCATAGATTATCTTGTGTAATCCTCATAGTTACCTTCATTTTAGAGATGAGAAAAACTATGATTTGCATTTGTTTTCACTTCTCAGTTTCAGTCAAAGTTTTCCCTGGTTCTATGTTATCACTAAAAAAGAAAAAAAAATGCTATTTGAAGACTAATAATAGTAATAGCTCCTTTTCTAGAGCATCCAGCACATGTCAGTTGTGACTATATATGTGACTACAGAGTGCTATTCCAGGTGTGGCTGCTATTTCACTCAATCCTTACAGCACACTTGAAGCTGGTGCTCGCTCATTTTATAGCTGAAGATTCCTGGATAAAGTTCCATGACATGTGCAAGACCACCTAACTATCAAGTTGAGAATCAAAATCTGAGACGGCGTCTGTCTATTTTAGCAACACTTCTAACATTCTTTAGTTACAATAACTAGTTGTTCGTTGTTCATAAACTACAGGAAGTTTGTCGCTCTGATAATTTATTTCCTGGGTTATTTCCCTGGTTGTAAGTGATTCTCTTCATATACTCTCATCCCTGATTTTCAAAAATGGTGATCTGGAATAGAAAGAAGAAGAAATGGACAGAGGAAAACATGAATGATTTAAAATAAGAAACCAGGCTGGGAACTATTTGGCTGAGATTCCTGCGTGTTTGTTGGTAACTCACCTTTATAAAGGGGCCATATGTTCTCTCCCAGCTAGCTGGCAATAACAAGGGGAACACGCATCCCCCAGCCCTCTTGGCCGGGCTGCTTCTCATTTCCATCCTCTTCAGTCTAGAGTCATCACTTACTGAACAGCTGCAAGTATGCTATTAAAAACAGCACATATAGTTTAAAAAACAAATTCCCAGACATATGTGACTACAGTATTGCCGGCTCATCTAGTTAAATGTCATGCTGAGTGGGGCTATGATGCCTAGGAAAAAGAAAAAAAAATTGGTTTCTGCCACTGCAGTTCCTAAAGCCCAACATTATGTATGTATCTGTGGTGGGACATGGACATGCTCATGAACAACTGTGAGAAGAATGTGAGCGACGTGAAAGTTCAAACCCCGAGAATGCAGCTGCCCCAGCCCACTCTCTGTATGTGCAGCGTGAGAAACCTATCTGCATACTCCCAGGTTGGTTCCTTGGGTTCCCATTGATCCATTCATTCTGACATCATTTTGAATTCTGCTTTTTGGTTCAGTGTATATAATCCTTCATCTTTTCCCCCTCCTTGCCAGCAATACGTAAGTAATCTAAGAAGTCCTGATATAACTCATTAGGCAAAGCCAGAGATTCAAACAGAAGAATCTTAGAAATGTGAAGTTCAATAAATATTGAACAAGGCCCTTTCAATCAGTTTGGAAGCTTCTGGGGAAAATGGGCTGAGGTTGTTTTTTCACAATTTGACCACCCTCAGATGTTTACTGTGGCAAAGCTAGATTGAAAGCTTTTATTTTGTTTTCTGCACCAAATTGCTCTGGGACAGAGAAGTTCAATGAGTAGAAAGCATTAGTGGACCTTAATGATGTGGCTTTTTCCTTGTCCTTGTATTGTTTTCCAATTGTTTCACATATTTGTGTCTTATCATCAGTTTGGGTGGTGAGAGGAAAATGGGATCTGTGTGTTTATTATTCCTCACTCACAACACTTTAAGGGTGCTTAACATAAACTAATGGCTAAAATGTGTTTAATATTTAACTTAAGCTATGTTAATTTCTAACTTCTTTCGAATTGATAGGCACTCTTGTAATTGTGGTTCTTACAAAATGCTATGCCTGCTTCATAAATAAGTAGGTGCAGTGAATGTTTGCCCTTCTAAAATTTATATCTACAGACCACATTTAAAATCCTAATTTTGTAGATCAAAGATGTTAAGCCTTTGTCTGACCTGGTGTTGGCAAAAACTTTTTCCCAGTCTGTAGGCTGTCTCCCTGCTCTCTTGATGGTTTATTTGGCTTTGCAGAAGCTTGTCAGTTTAATAAGGTCCCACTTGTCTATCCTCCCTCTTATGGCCGGTGGGTTTTGGGTTTTGTTCAGGAATTGGAGGCCAGTTCTGATTTCCATGAGGGTATGTCCTTCATTTTCTAAGGTTCTTATGGTTTGAGGTTTTTTCATTTAGGTCTCTGATCCATTTGGAGTTAACCTTTGAGCATGGGGATAGATAGGGGTCCTGTTTCAATCTTCTGCATGTGGTCAGCCAATTTTCCAGCACCATTTACTGAATAGGTTCTCCTCTCCCCAGTGGTAGGTGGTGGAGGCTTTGTCGAAGATGAGTTGGTTGAGAAATTGAGGTTTTGCTTCTGGAATCTCAATTCTATTCCATCGATCTATATGCCTGTTCCTATACCAATACCAGCTGTTTTGATGACTGTAGCTTTATAGTAGAGTTTGAAGTCTGGTAATGTGATACCACCGGCTTTGCTTTTTGGAATGCAAACGTGCTGAAAAGAAAAAAACAAACAACCCCATTATAAAATGGGCAAAAGATATGAACAGACACTTCACAAAGGAAGACATCCGAGCAGCCAACAGACATATGAAGAAATGTTCAACCTCACTAAACATCAGGGAGATGCAAATCAAAGCCACACTGAGATACCACCTAACTCCAGCCAGAATGGCAATTATCAACAACTCAAAAAATAACAGCTGCTGGAGAGGGTGTGGCGAAAAGGGAACACTTCTACACTGTTGGTGGGAGTGTAAACTAGTGCAACCTCTGTGGAAAGCAGTGTGGTGATTCCTAAAAGCTTTAAATATCAACCTCCCATATGACCCTGCAATCCCCTTACTGGGAATATATCCAGAAGAACTCAAATCACTCTATAAAAAAGATACCTGCACATGTATGTTTATTGCAGCATTGTTCACAATAGCAAGAACCTGGAAGCGACCGTGCTGCCCATCAAAAGAGAACTGGATTAAAAAATGTGGTACATATACACAATGGAATACTACACAGTCATAAAAAAGAACAAAAT
>NW_007238029.1:3627-59750 GCF_000164805.1 Carlito syrichta | reverse complement strand
TTGAGCATCCAACCTAATACTATAAGAAAATGACTGACAGTAGTGGGAAACTATGGGGGGAGGAGGGAGATGAGATTAACAGTAGCAAATATCTGTCTGGGGATGGGGAAACATCTCTTATCAATAGGGTGCCTGAATGAAACGTATCTGTATACCTAAACCTTAACTCTACCCCACAACATCATAATAAAAAATATTGAAAAAAAATCCTAATTTTGTTGGAGAGTCAATAATGGGAAGTTGGACAATTTCAGAGCTAGAAGTCAAATTTTGCCTTTTATGGCATGGGACAGAAATTCCTGCAAGCAGAAATAAAATAAAATAAAATAAAAGGCAGAGGTATACAGAGCACTCAGGCAGAATTGTGTCTGTATTTTGGGATGTGCATGGCTTGACTGCTCCTCCAGAGTCCACGCATTCTCTCTGGCCCACTCTGGCCATGTGATTTCCTCCCTTGAACTTGATCATGTCCTTGTGTGTGTCTACTCTGACTTCTGCTCCTAGCTTACTCCCACTTCGATGGCTGCAAGTTCTGGTCTCCAGCAACAGGGTTAAACTGTCACCTGTGTCTACTCCGTGTTGGATCTGATGTGCTCCTCTCTCCAACCAGAATCTGTGGGACTCAAAAGTGGCCTGCCCAACAAATCACAGCCACTACCAACATCGGCTAAGACACACAACCAGGCTGAAAGTCACATATCTCGTCATATAATTTGGGCATTTAATCTGTCATGATACATTCAAACTAAGTCGGAAATTCTGAGTCTAAGGTAGTCAACCTTAAACATAGTATCATTTAGCATCCCTATTACCTAAAATGAAGTTTCTTTGAGCACAGACACCATGAATAGTCTACAAGTTTTGTATACTAATATAAATAGACTGGCACCTATAATTGCTTTTTAGTATTTGAGATAATGAATATGTAATCAAGAGATAAGTAGTAGATTTCAAAACTGGAAATGGAATAACAGCTAGAGAGGGAAAATTATAGAGTTGCATTTACAAAGATGAAAAAGATATATCAAAAGAAAAAGAATGAAGTCCATACAGGTAAGAAAAGACAAGAAAGTCAGAGTGAAAAATGAACCCTAAAATTACTCAGAGTATCATGGGGAGTAATAAGGTACACACAACTCTGTCAGGAACTATCCAGATGTGCTAAGTGGACAATGTAAGAAATGGGACTCCTAAGTAAGTTCTATTAACACGCTGTGTTCACCTAGGTGTTATAAGCAACTATTTATATTTGAGGCCTTAGATCTGTAAGCCCTTTAGTATTTCCTAGTACATTTAAGGAATTTTAGTTATTTGTTAACTGCTTTGCTACTAGAAAAGATGCTAGGAGATTGAGTTTGTGCCACCATTGTCTCTGTATCGCCAGTAAATGGTGCAAAGCCCAGAACAAAAAAAGCAAGATTAAAAATTGAGATAAAGTTAAATAAATGATGGAATAAGTGCATAAGTAGATAAATCTAAAAACATCTTCTTAAGAAATTGGAAAATTCAGAATGAAAGTTGGTAACTGATTACTAGCAATCTACTAGTTGACCTTGACATTTTTCTTGCACATCTGTAAGTTAGTTGACTTTAATATGTCATCAATGCTCTACACTAACTTTGACTTGGGAGGAAAATATTTTTAAAAGCTATGTAAATTATAATTTCTTTCTCTAAACCGTTTTAAGCTTGCACATGAGAACTGAGGACAAACTAAAATTAATATCTCAGCAAAACTAAATATGTATTATGATTTTAGTTACAATTCAATACAAAATTTATATGTATAGGAAAATAAAAAAGAGAATGCAATATATTAAATAAGTAACACTGATTGCTTTGAGGTGGTGAAATTATGGGTAATTTCCATACTTTTTACAATAATCACAGTCTTCAGAATCAGTTAAAAAGTTGATTTTAGGCCAGGCTCGGTGGCTCAGCCTGTAATCCCATGCTTTGGGAGGCCGAGGTGAGTGAATTACCTGAGCCCGCGGGTTCAAGACCCACCTGGGCAACTTGGCGAGACCTCATCTCTACAATAAATCAAAAAAATATTTGCCGGGGATGGTAGCGCACACCTGTGGTTCCAGCTACTTGGAAGACTGAGGCGGAAGGATTGCCCGAGCCCAGCAGGTGGAGGCTGCAGTGGCCGGGAGCATGCCACTGTACTCCAGTCTGGGCTACAGAGTGAGACTCCAACTCAAAAAAAGAAAAAAGAAAAGTTAATTTTAAAATAAATTTTAGGACAACTCCTTTGGGTACCCTCCCACTGTTGGAGCTTTTCAGTCCTCTCAATAAATCCTGCCTTTAAAAAAGAATAAATTTTAAAATAGAAAGTATTATTAAGTTCTATATAACAGAACCTGGTGACTACATGAAGACTTGCAGTAAAAGGAATGATCAAAATGATATCAGATTGAGAGACTTTATAGTGGAAGTATGTTCAGGCTTTAGTGGGGAGAGCACGAGAGGAGCTCAGATGCACTCAGAGTTTCTGGGGAGTCACTCTCCTGACCTGTGCTCATGCAGGCACATTTATTTGGTCTGCACAGCTTGGATCAATTCAGGTATAAAACTTGCTAGCTTGAATTTTGTCTGACATTTTAAAGATTGTGAGATGTCACGTACAAAACGAGAATCACATTTCTGGCTTCTCTAGAAAATTGAATATATGGCAATGCCAAGTTAGGATTTGTGCATGGCAAAAGGATCTGCAGCTCATAAGCACCATAGTTGGTCACATTTTCTTCACTATAGCTCTTCATTTTGCCTGTCTGGTTCTCGGGAGACTTTTTATATTCTGACTCTATCCTAGCTCTTTTTTCTTCAAATAAGGAAACAGAAATTTATGGAAAACAGATTTATTTTGCTTTCCTGTTTTTGTATACTCTCTCCTGTTATTTTTTATTTTTTTAAAAAAATGTGGGGTACAATTCAGGGTTAGTATACAAATGTTCATTACGCTGGTACCCTTGTTAATGAGGTGTGCCCCTCCCTCCCTTGGCAGTTTCCCCCAACTGCCAATCCCACCCCACCCCCGGCAGTTTTCCACTACTGCCAATCTCTTTCTTACAGTATTATGTTAATTGTTGAAGGTCTGCTTATGGGTAAGAACATATGGTACTCTGTTCTTTGTTTTTGGGATAGATCACCAAATTTGATAGATTCTAAATCTATCCAAGTTGCTGCAAAGTTCTTATTTTTGTTCTTCTTTATGGCTGCATAATATTCCATTGCATATATCCTGTGAGTTTTGTGTGAAGGACTGGGGTAGGATGAAAAGGACTTGATCTGTAATGTTTAACCAAAAAGAAATGATAAACCAACTACCTATTGATGTGTGAACGGATAAGGAGAATGTGGTACAGATATACAATAAGATATTATTCAGCATTAAGAAAGAAGGAAATTCTGACATCTACCACAACATGGATGAAACTTGAAGACATTATGCTAAGGGAAATAAGCTAGACGTGAAAATACAAATATTATGTGACTTCACTTATATAAGGTACTTAGAGTTGTCAAAATCACAGAGATAGAAAGTAGAATGTTGGTTGCCAGAGGCTGGTGGATGGGGAGGGTGACAAGTTATTGTATAATAGATACAAAGTTTTAGTTTTACAAGATTAAAAGAGTTATGGAGATGGATGATTGTGGTTGTATAATATTACAAATGTATTTAATACCACTGAATGGTACACTTAAGATGGTCAGAATGGTAAGTTTTATGTTTTGCATATTTTACCATAAAATAAAGATAATACATTTAAAAAAAATTTAAAACTGAAATGATGAAATGTATTATTACTTCCTTAGAGTAGAATTTGGGATTCCTTATTAGCCTGATAGGATATAAAATCAGTAGACTTTATAAGTGGCTGAAATTTTAGTAAAGAAGTATTTTTTTCTAAAATGAATTACATATGAATTTTTGAAAATTAATGTTTCTAAGACAAAAGTGACAAACTTGAGAAATGATTTATGAAGTGGTTATTAGTATTTAGAGATTCTTTTTGACCGGGATGGGTTAAACATAACTATTAAAGACATATATTTAAATTATGCCAGATTAAAAATTATAAAGTCCTTCCCAATGGCAAAGATGAATTTACCAGGAAGCAATTTGAACTTTTCCTGGGCGCTCTCAAGGATAACTCTCTTGCCTGGGGAGTGAAAGCAAAGGAGAATGAGAAGGGAAAGGCAGGACAAAATTAATGACCTCTGGAACTCCCAGATCTACATAGCTCAATTTTCTGAAATTTAGAGAAGGACAAATACAGGTGAGATCAAAACAGCCAACGTGTACCTTCTGTCTGGGGGTGTTCGTCTACCATGCCTCCGCAAAGATATGGCGTTTGTCATGTGTGTAGCTGGAGCTGCAACTACAGTGCAGTGAGAATTTGCCTAAAACCTTATGATGATGGTGTTTCTTGTCAAAAGCAAGGTAGCCGTGTTCTCACTGGCCTCTGTCATCAAACACAAGGAAGAACCGTATAATATCTTTATTTGTATCATCTTGATATATTCAAAGGGTTTTTCTTTCCATTTTTCAATTACAGTTAAATTGCATTAATTTTTTTCCATCTTTTTAGTATATGTCATGATCACCAGGTCTCCTCCCATGTATAAATCTGGCACATCAGACCACAATTTGCACTGTCAGCTCCTATGAGTGAAATCTATTGCACTTGCGGCGCTGTCCCGCTTTTGCCTTTGTAGCAACTTTTAGACCACAATAACCATCATCAGTTTAAAGCAAGCAGATCCATTACATTTCCTCTGTTCCTACAGCCCCACATTAAGCTAATATTATCTATTTCCCAAGTGAAAAGAGTCCTTCCAGTCCTATCAATTATTAATTCCTTGCTTGCAGCTAATGTTTTCTTTGAATTATTTAAATGCATCTTCATTTATCAATAAACATAAAATGTTAAACAAAGAATACTGATGAAGGGCATTATTTAAGCTATAACATTTTATGAGATTATTTCAAGCGCCTTTTCTGATTTATTAACACAATATATTTTATAATTATTTTTCCCTTTCTAAAAAAAATATTCTGGATATCATCTAGAAGTTTGTAGATTTTGTGAGTGCTCTCATCAACTTCTATTGTGGTTTTGACAAGTTTTTTTTTAAACTTCTTAAATGTGTGTGTGTGTGTGTGTGTCTACCTCTCACTTTCTCTCTCTGAATGTATTCTTAGATACACAAATACACACACAAATATGCTTATATAAATGTACCTCAGTATTTTTATTTATTAATACACATGTTCAGTATCCTTGTTTTCTTAATAAAGATACCATTAAGTTTACATTTTCCATAATGAATTCTATAATATATTTAGCAAAGTGTATTTGTATGAATTCTCAAACAGATACACAAAAATTAGACAAGAAGACAAAGAACAATACTTTTTATTATTTAAAGATAAAACTTTAACAGTGAGGCAAATAAACAAAATTGTCATTTATTGATTATTATTTTTCTTTTTAAGTCTTAGTAATAACATCTACATGCACACATGTACTCATATACTCACACAAATCAATCCTATTTGCCTATACTCTCTTTTGTTTTCCTGTTTTGTAACCCAAAATGTAATGTGGTCTATTGAGAAGTCCAGCTACAATAGGAGTACATTTTTATCCTGCAACTTTATGAAATAGAATGAAATTGAGTATTCCGAAGTAAATATTCACATACAGCAAATCAGATAAATTTTTGTGAACACTAGTAAAATAAGAAACTTTAAGGTAATAATTAATATAATCATCCAACCCATGCTCCTTTCACTGACATTTATTTTAGATCGCTTCCTTTAAATGCTATAAAATTGGTATTGGTGGATATAATCAGCTCTTTCTCCAATTTAAAGAATTTTGAATTCTTTGCTGATCTGAATTATTCAAGAAGAATCTCTACAAACTTACAATAATGTGTTATGACAAAACATACATGTGTTTAACAATAGTTATACAATTATTTTAAATAATCAAAAATATGCTTTGAAATATCAAATTTTGTTTAATTCATGGCACTCAAAAAGAATTCACATAATCATATACTATTTCAGCATTACAATTTTGAAGCAGGTAGTGGTCTTGGAAGTCATGTGATCTAAGCCTTTAGAAAACTAAGATACTGGTATCTAGGAATGCTACTGACTTGCCCATAGTCATGAAGCTAGTAACAGTCACTACTAAAGTTCATAGATAAATGCAAGTTTTTGCTGTATTTGCTTTAAAGGAAAGAAAACTGTATTTTTCCAATGGCATATATGGTTTATCAATATTTGCTTTATGTAAAAATTCATCAATTTTTGAAAAGTCAATGGCAACAGAGTTATCTCTCAATACAGTAAGGCTATGATTGTATACACAAAGTTCTGTAAACAAAAATGTTGCAAAATTCAGATAACAGTAACAAATCATAATGTCCATTGTGAACATCTGTAAGATTTTAAATTTCATGACACAAGGTTCTATAAATTATCCTGTGACTTAAACCCAGGATAGGCCCTAGGCAAAATGTGAACTAAGGGAAATAGTTCTTTTATACTCTAGTCTCTTCGTTTTAAATAGTAACTAATTTATAAGGCAATCACTGATCATTGTCTCCAGTTTAAGGCATTTGAAATACCAGGTGTCAGGCACTTTCCTGGGTGCTTTAAATAAAATGTTGAATTATTCCTAGCAACAACCATTTTAGCCATATTTTATTGTTCCTGTTCTAGAGATGGGGAAATCCTCACTAAATAGAGATGAAGTGATTTTCCTGAAGTAATTTGCCTGGTAGGAAAATCTTAAAACCCATACCTTTCCACTAAAGAACATTCGACTTTATCACATGAAAGAGGGGAGCTATTGATTTAGTGCTATATGCCCCCCTGCTTCCCATCGTGTTAAGTGACAGCTACAAATCTTGATGATGTCATGTTTTTATTTTTATTCAGTTTAAAATACTTTCTAATTGGATGCAATTCATATACTATTTTGTTTGTCCACACATAGGTAGTAAAATATGGACTAACTAGCATGGTGGTAGGTCAAAGAAAGGTAAGTGGAGATACCATAGGACTTAATGACTTGCTATGAGGGAAAGGACGAAATAAAGTCAGTGAAAATAGGGGTAGCTGGATGGTTTTTAACAAGTTTTAATGTCAGAAGATATCTAAGAACATTATTCAGCATCAATTTAGAAATTTGGAACAAGTGTACAGGAGAGATTAAAGATAAAATAGTCTGGATGTGTAAGTCACTCACAAAGAGATGAGGCCAAGATATTAAAGAGCACAGTGTATGGAATTATAGTTGACCCTTGAACAACACAGTTTTAAACTGTGCTGGTCTGCTTGTACTAGAATTTTTGTCAACAGAAGTTACATTGAGTGTGGCTGCCTCTCCTGCCTCACCTTTCACCTCCTCTACCTCTTCCACCTCTGCCATTCTCAAGAAGGTGCCATCCTTGGGACAGCAAAACCAACCCTTCCTCTTCTACCTCTTCCTCAGCCTATTCAACACAAAGACAATAAGAATTAAGACCTTTATGATGATCCACTTTCACTTAATGAATAGGAAATATATTTTATTTTTCTTATGACTTTATTGACATTTTTCCCTGACTTATTTTATGGTAGGAATACAGTATATAATACATATAACATATAAGATATGTGTTAATCAGCTGTTTATGTTATTGGTAAGGCTTTCAGTCAATGGTAGGCTATTAGTAGTTAAACTTTTGTGGAGTCAAAGTTACATATAGATTTTTGACTATGTGAAGGGTTGATTCCCCTAACCCTGTGGTGCCTGGCACATATGGAAATATCATACAACCTTATGAAGAGGGTGCTACTATTATTCCCATTTTATAGGTAGGGAAAAAAAGACACAGAGTGACAAGCTAGTTAAGTACTAGAACTGGGATTTGAAGTCAAAGCAATTTGACTCCTAATTTGATTTTTTAACTACTATATTGTACTGCCATCCCAAAATGATATGTTGGGGGAAATTCAAGACAAGAGTCTACGCAGTTATAGCAAGATAACTCATTAAGATGTTAACTTGTATTTTGTTTTCTTTCTTTCTTTCTTTTTTTTTTTTTTTTTTTGAGTTGGAGTCTCACTCTGTTGCCCAGGCTGGAGTGCAGTGGCACACTCACGGCCACTGCAAACTTGACCTGCTGGGCTCAGGTGATCCTTCTACCTCAGCCTTCCGGCTACAGGTGAGCACTACCACGCCCAGCTAATTTTTGATTTATTGTAGAGATGAGGTCTCACCAAGTTGCCAAGTCTGGTCTCAAATCCCTGAGCTCAGGCAATCCTCTTACCTTGGCCTACCAAATTGCTGGGATTACAGACTTGAACCACCACACCCAGCTGCATTTTGTTTTCATAGTTGAAAAGGATCAGAAAGAGTAAGCACTTTTAGATTTTTATTCCCTTGTATTTTCTCTCATTCAAAGTAACTAGCTAAGATATTTTTGTTTGCTTGCCTCCACTGCAGTTATGTTCTAGAACTTATAGCAAAAGTCATTGAAACAAAGTCCCTCTGCCTTTCTTTCATGATTGCCTGAGTTCACTAGCTCTGTGAAAAGATTATGCTAGGGCAAGGGACAGGCAAATTCTAGCTATAATAAAGAGGAAAAGGGACTATAAAAGTAGTAGAAAGAAGTGGGGATTCCCCAAGTCTGAGAGTTTTGCTAGAGAGAGGGTTCAACCTCAGAGGGAAATGATCAGGTGGTGCACATAGAAACACACCCAGGCACTAGTCCCTCCACCTCAGCAAATATCTCCTGTTCGTTCGTGCCACATGAAGTAGAGTCACTTGCCCACAAGGCATGTAGATTGTCAGTAAAAAAAATATAGAGTGACCATGGTAGAGTTAAAATAAGGGTCCTTACCCTCATTGCCGTTTTCTGGGCAACACATAAGCTTCTCAGGTTTGCAATGTTCAAAAATGATGACATTAAATTCTTATCAGCTCAGAAGAATGGAGACTTGGGGTAATTTGATTAAAAATTTGATTAAAAACATGAATGAAATTTTTTAATTATACTTGAATTATCAGAGAAGGTATACAAGGGAGAATCAAAAAAACCTGGAATTTATTTATAAAAAATTGTGTAGTTATTCTTGCACAATTTGTACTTATTCTTTAAACTTATCACCTTCAAAGTACTCTCCATTTGATACAATACACCTATAAGATAAGATACTTTTTACACTGTTCAAAACAGTCTTTGAACTTATCGATTTTGATGTCTTTTAGTGCTTCTGCCATTTTTTTGTTTCAACTCTTCCACATTGGCAAAACATTTCTCTCTGTGAACTTTTTCATCCAGGGAAACAAACAAGCAAACAAAAGTTACTCAGGACAAGATCTGGTGAATAGGAAAGGTGGGGCATGGGGTTCATGCTGTTTTTAGTCAAAAACTGCTGAACAGTCAGCACTATGTAAGCAGGTGCATTGTCATGGTGGAAGAGCCAGTCATGTTTGCCACAACTGTGGACATTTCTTCTGCAAATTGCAATGCAACCTTTTCAAAACTTGTAGGTAAAAACTTTTATTGACTGATTCAGAGGAAGAAATTCTGAGCATATTACAAGGGGCCTGCCTTCAAAAGATGATTCCTTTTTTTTTTTTTTTTTTTGAGGGGGCATCCCCCTTATGTACTTGATACCTTCATTCTAGAAACATGTTTGTTCGACCCATCTCTTAACAATTATGCATAGATTTTCTATTAGGTGCCAGCCATGATATAAAGAACTGGAATGGCAAATATGTGTAAAATACACTCATTGCCATTGAAGCCTGTACAGTTGGGTAATAATTGCAATTGGATAGAATAAGCAATGGAGATTTATGTGTGAAGCATTAAGAAAGTAAAGAAGATAGAGCAAATTTCGTAGATGAAATTACATGAGGTTTGGGTACCAAAACCAAAACAGAAATATCATCAGGTGATAGATTAGAGGCCACAAGAGTATTATAGAAAGCAAAAACTCCCCTTGAAAGAACACACAGTAGTGGACAAACAGCATTTTTGAGGACCACCAATCAGCATAGTGTCATGGAAAGACCTTTGAGGTGGATAGATTTCAGGTTGAGTGCCTTTCTGTCATTAGGCATGGAATACCTTTGGGCCAAGGTTTGTTGTTTTTCTTGTTTTATTTTTTAAAATAAGGCTAATTAGAGTCTCCTCATGGAGTTCTTGTGAGGATGAAAAATGATAACATATATAAAATCCCAGCATAACCCTTGTTCCATTACAAATATTTCTTCTCTGCCTTCTAAGACCATTCTCAATACAAAAGTTAATCTACTCTAACCCGGCGTGTGACCAGAGGAAAGAGAGCGAGTTTCCAATTGCAGGAAATGAACATGGATGTGTCTTTGGGGGAACAGATTAGGCAAAGGCCTTATGGTCCAGCTTAAGGACTTCAGACTTAATCCTATTAAAAATAAAGGATGACTTAAGGTTCTTGAGTGGGGTTTTATGTGATTAAATACATATTTTAGAGTGGGGAAGACAGGACATAATAGAGGGAGCAGAGCCTGGAAGGCAAAAGGTCAGTCAGGAGCTACTGCATAAACTGAACAAAAGAAGATAAGGACTTAAACTAAGAGAGAGGCCTTGGAGAAGGAACTCTCAAGAGATCATTTGAAGGTAGAAGTGATAGTACTAGGTGACTGAATGAATGTGAGAACTGAAAGGATGCCATTGCTGATGACCACATGATTTCTGCCTTGGGTCACTGACAGTACTAGTGTAACTGCCTTAGAAAGGAAAGAGGGAAAACATACTTGAAGATTTCCAGTTTTGTTTAGATTTGTCAGGTTTGAGAAGTCTGAAGAGGATCCATGAAAAATAAATGTGTGGGAAGTGAGATGCATATATTCTTATAAAGTAGAAAAGCACTAACTTAAAGGAAAAAAGGTTTTTATCCCTCTCTTTACTCCTAGGCATATAAAAATCTGTATTAGGCATGAAAAGGAAAGAGTCCTGACATTTATTAGTACAGCGTTATAACAATACCTTTCACTTATCACATCATTTGTTATCATAAAATTTGGAGTTAATTATTATAGGCTTGTCAATTTTAGCGATGAAGAAATCATGGATTATGTCAGTAAGATACGCTCACAAAGAAGACTTTCTCCTAAACATAGCAAACAATCAACAAAAGCAATACTTTTTAAGAAAAGATAAAATTAACAGTAGTGTATCCTTGAACTGACAGAGAATTGACTGAATCATGAAAGGGCAACATTGCTAATTACTAAGAAAACAAAAGGATGAATAAACTGTAAAACAGTTAACAAATTGAACAAATTAAATCAGAAAAAATTTAAGTGGATGCCTACTGATGAGCCTAGTAAGACCAAAGATAATTTAAAATACGAATAAGAGGCCTGTATTCAAATATATTGCTAACACATTTGTTCATGTGTTCAGTTATTTAGTCATGTAACATTTTTTAGTTCTCTACTATGGGGCTAGTATTCAGCTAAGTACTGAGGAAACAGAGATGAAATAGAGACACTTAAGTGAGAAAAGGCAAAATGGCTCTTTGAACTATGTAGCAACTATTCCAGTAGATGTATCCAGAAATTTCAGAGAATACAGAAATGAGTGAGAGGAAGGAAAAAACAGAAAGGGCTTCCAGGAGGAAGTGACGCTTGACTTGAACTTTAAAACACAAGCATAAAGCTAGCCTAAGGATGAGAAGGAAAGAGATTCTAGGCAGAGAAGTTAAAATAAACAAGACAGGGAGTTGGGAAACAATGTGATTCTTTGTGAACAATTCTGAACTGCTTGATTTGACATGAGTAGCAAGAAATAAATGGGCAGTATATTCAAGGGGAAGATGGTGATAGACCTGTCGGCTTCAATAGTCTCAGTTTGCCTGATTACCCAGCCATTGGGTTATTTCAGCAAGATGGCAGCCTGAACTAGGACTACAGCAGCAGGAGTGGAAATTCGTCACTTTTTCCTTGACTGTTCATTGAAATAGTCTTTACCTCAAAATCTTCAGAAACAAGTCCTCATTATATACTTGAAAAGATTGGATTGAGATCATTTCAGAAAATTTCTCAAATCCAAGATCAGAATCATGCTTTATTATTCTACTTGTTCATCTCCCTCAAATTTCTTTTAAGTGACAGGGAACCCTTATAGACTAGATTCTATTCCCAGAAACCTCTGCCTCTGCTGCCACCCCTTCCTCAGCAGCCTCAGCAATACATATTTCCTGGAAGAACATTTCACCATTAGAAGTGCTTACTGTCTCTCAGACAACCCTTGGGCCAAACAGGATGTTTACTGGTGAGTCCTCCATATAATTTCCCTTAGTTCTGTACACAAGTATAATGTCTGTAAGATGTTCCCTTCTTGCCTTAAAATCTTTGAAAAGCACTTGTTAAGTAACTAGGACAGAAAACAAAATCCATACCACATTTCTATTCTAGAGTGAAATTCTTATTGAAGCCTACATTATAGTCACATTAATATCACATTGGCTCCTCATGATTAATAATAATGTAATGAATGAATTAATAATGATTGGCCACTTCACTAAGGCTTTCCCTCCCCCTCCTTTGACATGAAGAGGATCCAGGGCATTGATTATCACAAATATAATGGATTGATTTCTCACTTATGGGAAAAGAGCTTCTCTTCCCATAAAGCTTATTCTCCTCCTCCCTGCCCCCCGAGATATATTATCTTTGGCAGCAAGTCAAAGCCATCTACAGATTATTCACTGCAGCCAACAATTATAATTAAAGATGATGATTTGAATACCAGACTTGAGTGAATGAGTATGCCTCACACAAATGAATTATTATACTGAAGCTGTAACCATAAGAAGGATCTTTCCCTCTCTCTAGCCTCTCCTTGAATGATAAAAATTGGGTAACATGGTTGCTTTATGAATAGAGTGATCAGTTATGCTGCTGGCTTAAATTGTAGGGGACATACTGTCTATTACCTACTGAAAATCTCAAAACACATTTAGAAGGTGATATCTTTCTACACTTAATCTTACCTCATGACTACTCATCTTTTCAGCATATGTGCTTTTACTATATTAACTGTCTAATTTATTCCTTGGGTTTCTTCTATGACTTTATAGTCAACACCTTTGTTGAGAAGAGTTGTGCTTTGTCCTGTTAATTGAGAACTAGCCCTTCACCACAATCTGTTTTGATTAACAGTATAACTCTCAGCCGGGCTCAGTGGTTCAGCCTGTAATCCCATGCCTTTGGGAGGCTGAGGTGAGTGAATTGCCTGAGCCTGCGGGTTCGAGACCCACCCGGGCAGCAAGACATCATCTCTACAATAAATTAAAAAAAAAATCAGCCGGGCGTGGTGGCACATGCCTGTAATTCCGGCTACTCAGAAGGCTGAGGCAGAAGGATCGCCAGAGCCCAGCAGGCCAAGGCTGCAGTGGCCAGGAGCGGCCACTGCACTCCAGTCTGGGCGACAGAGTGAGACTCCAACTCAAAAAAATAAAATATATATATATATATATATATATATATATAACTCTCAGGATTGCCCGCACACTAGGACCAATCCTTTGATAGGTTAATATTGGACTGAAACATTATGTTTATATAGTATTAGCTTGCTTTAGCAATGTAACCCAAACGATTGTTTTTAATTGCATTTTTTAAAAGTATTGGCACATTTACTTCCCATTGACATTTGATCTATATGCAATAAAAAGAGTGTAGCATTAACCTCAAAAATTGTACACCTAAGTTATGCATCAACACAATGATGTCTGTTTATTGCCACACTTCACATTGTTCTGCATTTTAAGTGTCCGTTAGTCTACTAATGAGCAATTGTGGTTTCCTAATGAAATGGTCAATATTTCTTCCCTAGAAATTGTGGGTAAATGGGCTACAAAAGTGGCTGTGTTTTATACATGCATACATGTGAAACAACAAAACTTCAACATGGATGCTCACTAGTTCACTACAATGAGCATTTATGAAGGGCCTACTATGTGTTAAGCTCTGCATTGTTCAAGGCATGAAAGTATACAAAGATGAAAGATAATATTCTTATTTTTGAGGGAAAATAGGCATATAAACAAATCATTTAAATGTAATATAATATATAGGATGAAAAATATTTTATAAATATTGATATAGATCCAAGGTAGGTGCAAAAAAGAAGAATTCACAGAGATGATGACTGAAGAGGACTTAGACTAGAAGAAAATCCATGACAATTCCCATTATCTTTCCACTACAGAAATAAAGATAAACTGACAGAAATTAAACTACCCACCACTTCTTGATAAAAACCCTCGAACATCTAGGCATACGGGAAATATACCTCAAAATAGTAAAAGCTATCTATGAGAAACCTACAGCCAGCATACTCCTAAATGGACAAAAATTGGAACCATTTCCCCTGAAAACTGGAACCAGACAAGGATGCCCACTCTCATCCCTTCTGTTCAATATAGTATTGGAAGTCCTGACTAGAGCAATCAGACAAGAGAAGATAATCAGGGGTATCCAAATAGGAAAAGAGGAAGTCAAGTTATCTCTCTTTGCAGATGACGTGATCATGTACCTTGAAAACCCAAGAGAATCTGTCAAAAACTTCCTTACACTGATAAAGGACTTTGGCAAAGTCTCAGGATATAAAATAAATGTACAAAAGACAATCACATTTCTTTACACTAATAATAAGCAAACAGAAACCCAAATAAAAAGCACAATTCCATTCACAATAGCCACTCACAAAAAATGAAATCCTTGGCATCTTCCTAACCAGAGACATGAAAAACCTTTACAGTGAAAACTACAAAACACTGCTCAAAGAAATCAAAGATGACACAAACATGTGGAAAAATATCCCATGCTCATGGATTGGAAGAATCAACATTGTGAGGATATCCATCCTCCCTAAGGCAATCTACAGATTCAATGCAATACCCATCAGATTACCAGCAACATTCTTCTCAGACCTAGAAACAATAATACAGGAATTCATATGGAAACACAAACGACCAAGAACAGCCAGAACAATACCCAACAAAAAAACCAAAGCAGGCGGTATCACATTACCAGACTTCAAACTTTACTATAAAGCTACGATAATCAAAATAGCTTGGTATTGGTACAAAAACAGACATATAGACCAATGGAATAGAATTGAGATTCCAGAAGCGAAACCTCAATTTCTCAACCAACTCATTTTTGACAAAGCCTCCGCTACCTACCACTGGGAAGAGGAGAACCTATTCAGTAAATGGTGCTGGGAAAACTGGCTGACCACATGCAGAAGACTCAAACAAGACCCCTATCTGTCCCCACACACAAAAATTAACTCTAAATGGATCAGAGACCTAAATGTAAACCCTCAAACCATAAGAACCTTAGAAAATGCAGGACACACCCTTATGGAAATTGGAACTGGCATCCAATTCCTGAACAAAACCCGAAACCCACAGGCCATAAGAGAAAAGATAGACAAGTGGAACCTCATTAAACTGACAAGCTTCTGCAAAGCCAAAGAAACCATCAAGAGAGCAGGGAGACAGCCCACAGGCTGGGAAAAAGTATTTGCCAACTCCAGGTCTGACAAAGGCTTAACATCTTGGATCTACGAGAAACTCAAACGTGCTGAAAAGAAAAAAAAAAAACAAAAAACTCCATTATAAAGTGGGCAAGAGATATGAACAGATACTTCTTTCTTTTTTTTTTGAGTTGGAGTCTCACTCTGTCGCCCAGACTGGAGTGCAGTGGCCGCTCCCTGCCACCGCAGCCTCGACCTGCTGGGCTCTGGCGATCCTTCCTCCTCAACTTTCCGAGTAGCCAGAATCACAGGCGCGCGCTACCACGCCCGACTAATTTTTTGATTTATTGTAGAGATGAGCTCTCGCCTGCCCAGGCGGGTCTCGAACCCGCGGGCTCAGGCAATCCACTCACCCCAGCCTCCCGAAGGCGAGGGATTACAGGCTGAGCCACCGAGCCCGGCTGAACAGACACTTCTCAAAGGAAGACATCCGAGCAGCCAACAGACACATGAAGAAATATTCAACCTCACTAATCATCAAGGAGATGCAAATCAAAACCATACTGAGATACTACCTAGCTCCAATCAGAATGGCAATTATCAGTAACTCAAAAAATAACAGTTGCTGTGGAGGGTGTGGTGAAAAGGAAACACTTCTACACTGTTGGTGGGAGTGCAAACTGGTGCAACCTCTGTGGAAAACAGCGTGGCAGTTCCTAAAACCTCTAAGTATCAACCTCCCATATGACCCTGCAATCCCCCTACTGGGAATATACCCTGAAGAACTCAAATCACTCTACCAAAAAGATACCTGCACAGTATGTTTATCGCAGCATTGTTCACAATAGCAAGAACCGGAATCAAGGATACTGTCCATCAAAAGTGGACTGGATTAAAAAAATGTGGTACTTTTTTTTACCACATGGAATCCACAATGGAATACTATGCAGCCATAAAAAAGAACAAAATCATTAGCTTTGCAGCAACCTGGATGGAACTAGAGTCAATAATACTGAGTGACCTCTCACAGAAACAAAGATCTGAGTATCACATGTTCTCACTCATATAGTGGACCTTTAACATCCACCATAATACTATGAAAAAAAGGACTGACAGTGGTGGGAAACTATGGGGGGGAGGGGAAGGGAGGTGGGATTAATGATAGTCAATATCTGTCTGGGTACGGGGAGACACCCCTTATCATCAAGGGTGCCTGAACGAAGCATATTTGTATACCTAACCCTAAGCTGTACCCCACAATATCAAAATAAAAAAATTGATATATATATTTTTAAAAAAAGAAATTAAACTACCCACTAAGTACCAATGGGCTTTAGTTATATGTTTATCCAAGGTTTTCTGCTTTGTATGAAGGCTTTAGGTTTTAATAATTTATTGAAATGTTTTAAGTTTTTGAATAGCTCTACCCAAAAGTTCATGTGATTTCATAACATCATAAAATCATCCTGAACTTCCAGTGAGCTATTTACAAGCCTAAGCTTGACGAAGTATAATTGACAAGAGAAAGCATTGTGAATGGAACCCTATCTATGTTGATTTTCTCTAAATTAAAGATGTCTTTGTAATGAGAATTGAGACACCGTATATTTTGTTTAAGATTTTTGTAATTCAGAGATGACCTACCATTGAAAATTTAAACAAAGCCTGCAAATTAGCTTTGAAGAGGAGGCTTATGATCAAGTAAAGGAAGAGAGTTTGTTTGTAATTACATGGTGTGCTATAGGAGAATTACTACTTATGTCATCTGGCTTTTATAACCTGAGGTTGGATGCATGATTTTGATTTTTGTTTATAAATTTATTTTTAGATTCATCAATCTATAATGATATATTATTTTGCATGATACTTTTAAAGAGCTGATAGAAGAAATTATTCCACAGGACTTGAAACAGGCAAAACATGGTAGTTATGTATACTGATTTTTAAATGTAAATCATTCTTGTGTTGATAAGAATATACTAAGAATAGTACCCAAAAGAGTAATAAATTTCTTTGACAGAAATATTGGAAGTAAACATAGTGATGTGGGTTATTATTCCTGTGCCAGAAAAAAAAATATTTCTGATTTTTTATATTTCTTATTGTTTTTAATTGAAAGGAAGAGTAAAAGGAGGAGAGAGAAAAGGAAAAAATAAAAGAAATTTAGAAGTCCAAGCATCTATATACATTTGCTGTTTCTGCTTTTGTTTGACCTGTTTTCTTACTATTTATTTGTATTTGAAGAAAAAAATGCAGCTGATATATATTTGCTCTAAAATTTTTCATCTACATTTTATATTTCAAACTTACCATCCCCAATTTACATCCCCTTTAAAACAGTTTAGATTCTTTTTATTTTTCTTGTAAAATTTTATTTCCTTGTAACACTCTTTCACCTACCTGTCAGAATAATCCCCCTAAAGCTTAGATCTAATTATATAATTCTCTGATTCAAAAAACATTTTAAGTAGTTCAAGAAATCTTACTCCCATATATGGCACATTGGTATGTTAATTATTTTATTTTTATTTTAAGAAGATTAATTGTACTATTTAAAAGGTACATAGGGATGCTTTAATATTATAATGTACAGTGATCAGATCATGATAATTAACATATCCATCATCTCAAAAAATTATTATTTATTTGTGTTGGAAACATTTAATATCCTTCTTCTAGCTATTTGAAACTTTCCACATATTGTTGCTAACTATAGTCATCCTAAAGTGCTGTAGAAACTTAGAACTTATTCCCTCTGTTTTGCTGTAATTTTACATCCTTTAACAAATATCTCTGCATCCCTCCTTTCCTTCTATCCTTCCAAGTCTCTAGTAACCTCTGTTTTAGTTTTTACTTCTATGAGATCCACTTTTTTGTTCCACATATGAGAACATGCATTGTTTAACATTCTGCTTCTGGTTCATTTCGCCTAACATAATGTCCACCAGTTCCATTCATATTACCACGAATGAGAGTATTTCATTCTTGTTTATGACTGAATAGTATTTCATTTTGTATATATACCATAATTTCTTATTCATTCATCTGTTGGGGGACACCTTGGTTGATCCATATCTTGGTGATTGTGAACAGTGCTGCAACAAACATTGGGGTGCAGATGACTGTTTAATATATTGATTTCCTTTCCTTTGGATAAATGTCCAGTAGTGGGATTGTTAGGTCAATGGTAGTTCTATTTGTACCTTTTTGAGGATCCCCCACAGTGTTCTCCATAGTGGCTATACTTGTTTACCTTCTAAGAGTTCCCTTTTCTCTGAATCCTTGCCAGCATTTGTTTTTTATTGTCTTTTTGATAATAGGTATTTTGACTGGGGTGAGATGACACTTCATTGTGGTTTTAACTTGCATTTCTCAGATGATTTGTGATGTTGTGCATTTTTTCATACATTTGTTGATCGTTTGCATGATTTTTTTGGGTGGAATGACTGCTCAGATTATTGCCCATTTTTTAATCTAATTGTGTTTTTGCTGTAAGATAGTTGAGTAATTTGTATATTCTAGATATTAGTTCTTTTTATATTCTGGATGTTAGTTGTTTATATGTTCTAGATATCCACCCTGTCTGGTGAATAGTTTGCAAATATTTTCTCCTATACTATAGGTTGTCTTTTAAATCTCTTGATTGTTTCCTTTACTTTTTAGTTTGATACAATGCCATTTTTGTTTGTTTGTTTTTGTTGTCTGTGCTTTTGAGGTCTTATTCATAAAATGTTTCCCCAGACCTATATTCTAAAATGTTTCCCATATGATTTCTTCTAGCAGTTTTATAGTTTCAGGTTTTACATTTAGGTCTTAGATTCATTTAAGCTGATTTTTCTAGAGAGTGAAAGGTAAAGGTCCAGTTTCATTCCTATGCATATGGATATCCAATTTTCCCAAAACCATTTATTAAAGAAATTGACCTTTATCCAATGAGTATTCTTGGTATCTTCATCCAAAATGAGTTGGATGGAAAAATGTGGATTAATTTCTGAATCCGCTATTCTGTTTCATTCATTCATTTTTTTTTTATGCCAGCACCACACTATTTTGGTTTCTACAGCTTTGTAGTATATTGTGAGGTCTCTGGTACTATGATGCCTCCAACTTGTTCTTTTTGCTCAAGATTGCTTCAGCTATTTTGGGTCTTTTTTAGTTTCATATAAATTTTAGGGTGTTTTCCCTATTTCTTTGAAGAACGTTATTGGTATTTTTATAGAGATTGCATTGAATCTATACATTTCTTTGGGTAGTATGGTCATTTTAATAATATTAATTATTCTGATTCATGAGTGTGGCTGTCATTCCAGTTGTGCCATCTTCAATTTCTTTTGTCACTCTCTTGTATTTGTTTGTTTGTTTTTGTAGTGGTCTTTCACCTTCTTGGTTACATTTATTTTTAGGTATATTTTTTATAGCTACTGTACATAAAATTGCCTTCCTGACTACTTTTTCAGTTAGTTTGTTGTTTGTATGTAGAAACAACACTAAATTTTGTATATTGATTTTGTATCCAGCAACTTTATTGAATTTGTTTTCAGTGCTACGAGCTTTTTGGTAGTCTTTAGGTTTTCTTATGTATCATGATATCTGCAAATAAGAACAATTTGACTTTTTTCTTTCCAATTTGGATGCTCATTATTTCTTTCTCTTGCCTAATTGCTATGGTTAAGATTTCCAGTGTATGATGAACAAGAGTGTACAGAGTGGGCATCCTTGTCTTGAAAAGTGCTTAAAGCTCTCCCCCCAGTCAGATTAATTAGTTATTATTAGTTAGCTGTGAGTTTATCATATTTGCCCCTTATTATGTGGAGGTACTTTTCTTCTGTACCTGCTTTATCAAGCATTTTTATCAAGAAAGGATCCTCAATTTTATTAAAAAGCTTTTCAGTATCTATCAAGATGATTATAAAGTTTTTGTTCACCATTCTAATTATGTGACACATGACATTTATTAAGTTGTATATGTTGAACTATCCTTGCATTCCAATGATAAATCTTTTCATTGTTTGCTATTTTGTTTGCTAGTATATTGTTGAGGATTTTTTCATCTATGTTCATCAGCAATATTGGCTCATAGTTTTGTGTGGTGTGTGTTTGTGTGTGTCTTTGTCTGACTCTGCAATCAAGGTTATGCTAACCTCATAGTATTAGTTAGGAAGAATTACCTCTGCTTCAATGTTTTTTAATCATTTGAGAATAATTGGTATTAATTCTTCTTTAAAGATTTGGTTGAATTTAGTAGTGAAGCCATATGTCCTGCATTTTTCTTTCTTGGGAGACTTTGTATTACTAATTAAATCTCCTTAGTAGTTATTGGTCTTTTCAGGTTTTCTATTTCTTCTTGGTTCCATCTTGGTAGGTTGTATGTGTCCAGGAATTATTCATTTATTCTGGGTTTTTGAATGCATCATTGTTTATAGTAGTCTCTAATAAACCTTTGTATTTCTGTAGCATCTGTTATGACATATTTACTTTATTTATTTGTGTCTTCTCTCTTTTTTTCAAAGTTAGAATAGCTAATGTTTTGTCAATTTTGCTTATTTATTTATTTATTTATTTATTTATTTATTTATTTATTTTTGAGTTGGAGTCTCACTCTGTCGCCCAGACTGGAGTGCTGTGGCAGCTCCTGGTCACCGCAGCCTCAACCTGCTGGGCTCTGGCAATCTTTCCACCTCAGCCTTCCAAGTAGCTGGAAATACAGGCGTGTGCTACCACACCCGGCTAATTTTTTTGATTTACTGTAGAGAGGAGATCTCACCAAGTTGCCCAGGCGGGTCTTGAACCCGTGGGCTCAGGCAATCCACTCACCTCAGCCTCCCAAAGGTGCGGGATTACAGGCTGAGCCACCGAGCCTGGCTTGTTTATTTTTTAAAAACAACTTTTTTCATTGATCTTTTGTATTTTTTAATTTTAATTTCACTTATTTTTACCCACATTTCTATTATTTCTATACTCTTACTAACTTGGGGTTTGATTCTTTTTTTTTTCTGATTTCTTGAGATATGCGTAATTAGGGTTGTTTATTTGGAATCTTTCTAGTTTCTCTATGTAGGCATTTATTACTATTAACTTGCCTCTTAATACTGATTTTGCTGTGTCCCAAAGATTATGGTATATTGTATTTTGATCTTTATTTGTTTCATTCTTAATTTCTTCCTTTACTCATTCTTTGTTCTGGAACATATTGTTTTATTTTCATGTATTTTAATAGTTTTGAATATTCCTCTTGTTCTTGATATTTAGCTTTATTTCATTGTGGTCAGGTAAGATATTTGACATAATTTTAATTTTTAAAAATTTTTTGAGACTTGTGTGTAATCTATTCTGGAGACTGTTCCATATGCTAATGAAAAAATGTATATTCATTAGGTGTTGGGTGAAATGTTCTGTAAATGTCTGTTAGGCCTATTGGTCTATGATGCAGCTCAAATCTAATGCTTCTTTGTTGACTGTCAAAATGATCTGCCCTATGCTGACAGTGGGGTTTTGAAGTGCCCAAGTATTATTGTATTGTGGTCTTTCTCTCTGTAGATCTAATAATATTGGCTTTATATATCTGAGTGTTCTGATATTGGGTGCATATATATTTTAAATATTATATTCACTTGCTGAATTGATCCCTTTATTATTTATAATGTTCTTCTTTGTCTCTTTTCTTAGTTCTTGATTTGCAGTTGGGTTTTTTTCTGATATAAATGTAGAAATTCCTGCTCATTTTTGGTTCCCATTTGAGTGAAATGTATTTTTCCATCCTTTCACTCTCAGTCTATATGTGTCTTTATAGATGAGGTGAACTTCTTGTGGCAGCTTATGGTTGGGTCTTGTTTTTTATCCACTTAGCCTATGTCTTTCAAATAGGGAATTTAATCTGTGTAATTCATAGTTGTTATTGATAGGAGAGGATTTAGTTCTATCATTTTATTGATAGTTTTCTGGTTGCTTTGTATGTAATTTGTTCCTTACTTCCTCTCTTATTATTTAATTTTGTGGTTTGGTGGTTTTATGTAGTGATACATTTTGATACTTGTCTCTTTCTCCTTGGTGTACTGGCTCTAAGTGAGTTTTCTAGTTTTACGTGTTTTCATTATAGTGGTTATTATCTTTTCACTTCCACATGCAAGACTCTTTTGAGTACTGCTTGTAAGACCAGTTTAATGGTGATAAGTTCCTTAGCTTTTGCTTGTTTGTGAAAGACTTTCTTTTCCTTCATTTGCTGAACATAATATTCTTGAATGAAAGTTTTTCTCTTTCAGTACTTTAAATCTATCAAACCATTCTCTCCTTGCCTGTATAGTTTCTGTTGAGAAATCCTCTCTTAGCCTACTTGTCTGAGCTGGCAACATATGTGTTGAGGACAGCACACAGTGCTGCTTCTCAGGCCCAGGATGCAGGTATAAGGCTACTCAGCTGGCCTGGGGGTGTGTCTTTTGGAAGTAGCACACAGGGTTGTTTCTCATGTTCAGGATGTAGGTGCACATCTGTTTGACTTTCCTAAGTGTATATGTCTTCCAGGGGTGGCTCATCACTCCTCTGCTGATTATATTAAATTAAAGGCCCTTGAGAGTCAGCAGATATTGGAAGAAGCTCTCCCCTGATATTTTCTTAGCTACCTGAAGACTCAACTTGCCAAAGAGAGCACAAGTGCCTTCCGTTCACTCCCTGGAATCTAATTATCTATTGAAGAAAAGAAGACTGAGAAGAGCGCACCTGGATGGACTTGTGACAAGAAAATATCTGCTTCTTAGGCTCATTCTAATTCCAAAGGGATTATTTACAAGTTAATTTATGTCTTCATGTCCATTCATTCTCTGTAATAATCATTTATTATCCCTAAAAGAATATTCTATATTTCCCATCGTCCGTCCCTCCCCATGAAGAAAGGTATGTAAACATCCAAACCATATTGGGTTATTGAGTAATCATTCCCCTGTGATTCCCTCATGCTTTTTGATTTTAGTAAAATTATATGCATTTTTCCCCTGACAATTTGTCTATTATCAATTCATTTTAACAGATTTAGACTGAAACCTTCAGAGGGAAAGTATGAACTTTCCTATATCTTCAATAATTCTCCATTGCTTATCAAAGAAGACACACTTCTCCACTTAAGAAGAGAATATTCCTCCTCTGTGGAAAAGTCATCTACCTTTTTCCACCTAGTCGTCACACTTCAAATATATATGTATATTTTACGTGTGCTTCTTCATTCTGAAAAGGGGATGCAAAGGGAAGAACT
The DNA here is from genome assembly GCF_000164805.1 of Carlito syrichta. Classification (NCBI taxonomy): domain Eukaryota; kingdom Metazoa; phylum Chordata; class Mammalia; order Primates; family Tarsiidae; genus Carlito; species Carlito syrichta. The sequence continues at coordinate 35,956 of NW_007238029.1, read as the reverse complement.
CTGTGACAACACTTTTCAGAGGCAGGTACTTATAGGCAGTTCTCTTAGAGCCACAGCTGCCCCATGCATTTTTGGTTTTCTGATTATACATTCATTTCAGTAGCCTTTGTGTTTTACTTTTTATGTATTTTTAAAATGATTTATATAGTATCTAAGCTTGTTCTAACACTGATTCATTAATTTATCTCCAAGCATAAAAAGAAAATCCAAATGCAAAGCACTACATGAAATAATGTACAACTCAGATGTGGCAGGGGATATCCCTCTAATTAAAGAACTGCTGACATGAAAATTTATAACATGTATCTCACCCAGGTCTTCAAAATTCTTAACTCTATAATCCAACTACACTAACTTCCCATTATTCTTTCCAGTCTGTAATTGACACTTGTCCGTTACTGTATGATCCATTTTTTCATTAACCACACCCTATAAGCTTGTCCTTGAACTTTGTGTTCATGCCATTTTCTTTGCATGGAACATTCTCCCCATCTTCCAGTCTCTCCTATTTGAAAAGCTACAAATTTTCAAGCTTATTCTCACATGCCATCACATATCACCTCATTGATTTATCAATCATTTTTTTTTCTTTCTCGTTTAAACTCTCAAGGTATGTAGTACTTCTCCCATAGCATTTGTTTTCATTCATGCACTGATTTTAACTTTACAGAAAGTAAGGACTTATGACAAGCAATGAGAAATTACAGAGTCACAGATTCTGATTCAAGTTGTTTATAACTTTCTGGAAGAGGCAGATAAGCACATAGATGCCCTTCATACAATGCAATAAATATTGAAGAAAGTTTAGCTTCCTGGGGGAAAATTACAGTGAAAGGAAGAAAAGCAAGTCCTTGAACTAGGTGATTTGTGAAAGACTTCCTGGAGCAAATGCCATTAGTTGTAGCCTAAATGTTGTATAAAAAATAGCTAGATCAGAAGAAAAGGGATATTTTAAGATATGTTAGTGCAGAAGTTATAGAGGTTGAGCAGTAGAGGGCTGAACTGGGCTGTATTGTCTCACCAAAAAAAGAACTGTTAAAGAAATATTCAGGAACTTTAAGATCCAATTTTTAGACTGGTGATAACTTAAAATAAAAATTACTGGGAGAATTTACACCATGGAAATTGGCAAACACTTTTTTCTTATTTGCAGAGAGCTAGTGAACTAGGAGATCATTGATTGGAAGAGTACATGAGAGGTTCATAGAATTGCAAGGGGTTTAATGTTCTTCTCCAGTTAGCAATTTGTGTACTAAAGTTAACCTTTTGATTATGTTGTCAGCCCTCTATAGAAAAGAATGGTTCTTTATTCATCTTGAATGTTTCTGGCTATGCCTCTGATAAAAGTATGTACGTACTTAAGTCTGGTGATAATTGGCTTTAGATAGGAAAGCACCACTTCAGACATAAAGTGATTCGTAAAATCATAGTTAAATTTATTTTAATTTTAGGAACTGTTGTCTGCTCAGAAGGGGGCTATGGAAGTATTTTAAAGTGATATTTACACAATAGGTTTAGTCTTTACTTATATCCATTTATCCTATTTTTCTAGCAGTTTTTATTTTATTTTATTTTAACATTTTACCTAAGTTGGAGAAAATATCAGTTGCCCAAATTAAAGCACAGTATGCCATCGAGAAGGCATAATGTGTTCAAAGAGAATAAAATGTTCTCTTATACTTAGCTCAAGTCTCTATTCTGTTATTCACACTCCTCTCTCAACCACTGGCCTGGTTGACTACAGGACCCATTTGTAATGTCTGGTAAGTGGAGAAATAAATTACAAAATAATCAACACTTACTAAGCATTTGCTTGGCGTTAGAGGTACTGTTCTAAATTTTTGCATAATTATCTTATTTAATGTTCACAAATACATAATACAACTCTTTTACAACAGGAGATTGAGGCTAGCAGATTGGGTAACTCTTAATTTTGTAACGATGAATGGACAAATGGCTTACATAAATAAATTAATATAATCCCTCTCATAGTTCCTGGAATACAAACTACTCATTTTATTTTAAGTTTTAAAAACAGACAATCAGGTTGACCAGAAATTTAGGTAATAAAATCGTTTATTGAATTTTCTGGTTAACTATTAAAACCAGTGCTTTACATTAATCTGAACAATTGGGTTTTAAATTTTTCTAAAACAGAGACATACTTTGTTTTCTTTTTTTACAATAACAGAGATTGATCATTTGTTAATCTCTGGGTTTGTTTTTTTTTTTTTTTTTCTTTCGCACTTCTAGGTCAATATCTGTCCAGTATAGATGGAAGAAATTTAGGTTGATCTATTTTAAAATAAGAAAATATATCTGTTGTTTCAACATATTTGTTTTGTGATTTTTTTTTTTCCTTTCCTGAAATTCAGAGTACAATATAATGATTTATTCAATATTTCAACTCATTTGATTACTGGTAGTTAAGTTTTATGACATATTTTAGGCTCTTAATATTATCCTACCCTAAGAGGTTGACTCTGTATCATTAGAAAGCATGACTATAGGTTAAAATGGCAACCTGGAACTCATCTGATTTCTTTTGTTCATCTTCAGTCCTGGAGCCATATTTGAATGACATAATTCTCAGCAGCAAGAATAATTGATTTGTTGATTGCTCAGATGTTTTCTTTCTTTTACGCCATCAAAAACAAAAGTTGTCCCCAATGACTTGGTCCTTTATTCACCCAACCTGTTTATACTACCACATAAAACATATTAATAGATTATGTCTAAGAAACAATTATGTTTAGCCTCTAATATGGTTTCAAGTGTCATATCTCTTGAAAATTTCTTCAACCAGTTGGTTAAGAAAGTATTTTTTCTTGATCACATCCAAAGTTTTCATTTTTAGTAGATTGTCTTTTTATTATTGCTCAATCTTCCCAATCAACCTTGTTAAAACATTATGCATCTTGTCTATTGCTAAGTGCTCCACAGTGCCTGATATGGGTTGGTGGGGTGAAGAGTGAGGGACTGTACTTTTCACTGGACATCAGATTCAACCGCATGACTGTGTTGGACAATGAAGTGTCAGCACAAGCCTTAAGAGCTACTGTATAGTTTTGCCAGTCCTCTGACAACAAGGACACACATTGCAATAAGAAGGTGTTCTCGGTAGAACCAAGAAAGATGATATAACTGAGCAGAACTGTTAAGCAGATAGCTATCTCCAGTGAATATTCAACTTAAGCTATCATTAAACTATTGTTGGAAGCCTCTGATATTAGAAGATTTTGTAATTTTGATGTAACCTAGAAAAACTAACTTGTGTACCATGTAATATGCCAAAAAAAACCCCATAAAATTAATCAGAGTAGATTTATTTCTACTCTCTCTTATCTCTTTGTCATTTTCCATATACGCGTGATCACAGTGAACCCTAATTAAAGTTATTTTTCTTTCCCTATATGAACTAAAGGGAACTTAGGCATGCTTTCCCATCTTCTTATGAACATGAGGAATCAGCATTGAACATTGTTGCTGTAACTCGTTTTGCAACTTCTTTGCAAGCAGGTTCTCCTACAAGTTTTCCAATAACAGTAGAAAATTTTCCACACTCCTAGGAATACATGAAATCGTTATAAAGTCCTGAGAACATAAGCTTCCTTTAGAGACCTTCTTTTTCCCTTCTGAGAGGTTTTAATGCAGACTACTCCCAGAAAACAGAGGTTCTTCCTTTTGTTTCTTATTTTCACAAGAGAGTTCCTTTGTAATATATTGGGTTTAATTTCATGAGTATAGACTTCTTGCCTCTACTGACTCTAGATCTAGTTACTGTATCTACTTCCTGAGATATTTGCCCCTTAAGACTATTTTCCCATTTGGAAATTATAGCTATAAACTGATTAAGGAAACCACCCTCTCTTTTCTTAAAGATAGGCTTAGTTATTACTTCAGAAACAATGTGATTACACAAGATTAGTTAGATTAATCAATGCTTTACAAGGTTAGTGAGCTCTCCTAAATTAGATAGCGCCTTAGCTACTTCCTCATTTTGAGCACTGCCAGGTTAATTCAACTGTTGTTTTGTTTTTCCTAAGAAAATTCAATTCTTATTACTAAATGTGACCTACATCACTCCTCCATTACTTGTGAATTGGGAAGATTAATATTTTTTCTGCTCTGTCCTGGAAAAATTGGTTTTGTAGTTATTCTGTTAAAAGCATGGAACCTATTCCTTAGACCTCCAGGTTTTTCTTTCTTTTTCTTTCTTTCTTTCTTTCTTTCTTTCTTTCTTTCTTTCTTTCTTTCTTTCTTTCTTTCTTTGCTTTTTTTGTTTTTTTGTAGTCACCAGACTCTTGAGTCATCGTCTAAGCTGAGAGGTCTCAAGCAGAATTAGCTCCATAGCTTAACAGTACTCTATCTATTGGCCTATAATGGGCACAACTGAGTAAATTGTAGTCCTGTTCTTTTCCTGTAGCAAATCATGATCATCCTTGAGCTTAAAAAAGATCAGAAACTGCCAGTAGAATAACATGCAGAATGAGATCCAATTTCAGCTTTGGTTCCTACTTCCCCTAGTCCCAGACATCTGACCTAGGAATCACTTTTTCCTAAAAGAGTTTTCTCACATTTCTCTTTGAATACAGTTGTACTATACCTATTATTGTGATCTGCTTCAAGGAGCCATTGGAAAAGAATTGCCGTAACAAGTTACATTTATCAAGATCTTTTCTGACAGAGGATTGCTTAATTTTTAAGATGAGGTTTCTGGGTTGTTTTTTTTTTTCTTTTTTTTAAAGTCATTTATCTTTGATTTTATTTATTCTAAAAACCTGGCAACTTATTTTGGGAAATACCAGCAAAGCTGGATTTTGGAATCATATTCCTTCACATATGGTACTAATATATCTCTGTCTTTGCCTTCATGCAACACAGCAACAGATGTCTAACATTTCTGGTTTTTAATAGGCCTCTGATCTCGGAAAGGTCCTTTTTTGGAATAGGCAATGGTATGTTTTTAAAGCTACAGTTCATTTCCAAGATTGTGTTTTACAAGATTTGTTTTTACTAATGATGTAGATTTCACCCTTATTCTGAGATTTTCTTAACACATAAGCTAGCAGTAAATTTGCTTGGTGTAAAGATAGGCCCTGGTGTCATTAAAAGAAAAGCCTTTTAATGTTAAAAGCCTGAAAAGGAGCAATCAGCTTTAACTTTACCTGTAAGTAGAATATTGTGACCTGTGGTCGTGATTTTTTAATTGATACAGCCTCTATTAACTTTTCACAGATGTCCTATTGGAACAACTCTTTCATATACATTTTGATAACTTTGGTTAAGTAGTTCTGGTTCAGAATCTCTGAAGAAGATAGTGAAGGGGCAGAGAGTTCTTGTTTAATGAACTTGTTTTGTGAAAAGTTGGATTTGATCTTCACCATGGGCGGTCACAACGAAAATTGCTTCTGAAAATTTTTTTTTTTTTTGAGTTGGAGTCTCACTCGATCACCTAGACTGGAGTGCAGTGGCTGCTCCCGGCCACTGCAGCCTCGACCTGCTGGCCTCCGGCGATCCTTCCGCCTCAGCCTTCCAAGTAGCTGGAATTACAGGCATGCGCTACCACGCCCGGCTGATTTTTTGATTTATAATTGTAGAGATGAGGTCTCGCTGCCCAGGCGGGTCTCGAACCCACGGGCTCAGGCAGTCCACTCACCTCAGCCTCCCAAAGGCGCGGGATTACAGTCTGAGCCACTGAGCCCGGCTCTGAAATATTTTTTTATTTCAGCTTTTCAGACCTAGTTGAAAGGAGGTGAATCACACAAGGAAACTTTGTTTCACATGTGATCTGAAGGGTTCTCTGATAATGGACAATACCATAAATTGCATTAATAGATGCTACAAGGAGCTTTAATTAGCCTGTTAATAATTTTATGGTGATCTGTGCCTCAGTCTAGCTTTGTATAATAATGCTATATTAAAAACGATGATGAAAAATGCTAACTTTATCAGGAAACTTGCTAGCTAATAAACAACATTTAAACCTGAAATTATTTTAGGCATATATCCAAAAGGTTCAGGCTACAGAGGCCAAATGAACATACACTCGAACTTCATCATAATGGTGTATAAAATATGTTTACCAGTATGGGTAATTGCTAAATGAGAATGGATTGGGAAAATTTTAAATGAAAACCAGTGATAATTTAATTAAAAACCTCATTCTTGCACATGCTTTAGAGGAGTCACAAGCTTTGTGGGATAATGCATTCCTCCACTCTTTAGTCATTGTTTTAGTTTTCCAGCTTTTAATTAGGTGAGAGAAACATTTACGTTCAACTATTTTGTGCTCAATATTTCATTGGCTACTTTAAACACAAAAAGACTAGTTCAAGAGAATGATGACTTCTGACCATTGAGGAAGGAAGTCTGTGTGTGTGTGTGTGTGTGTGTGTGTGTGTGTGTGTGTACATATTTGTGTATATGTGTGTCTATGTGTATTATGTGTATGTAATATGTTCACTTTAAAACAGGAATATTCTCAGAAAAACAATATTTTTTTTTCTTTTTGAGGAAAAGCTTTGGAGTAGAAAGTTGAAGTTATTTGAAGGTATCTTTCAGGAGAAAAGCTTGTTTAATCAAGGATCAAGCAGCTTCAAGCTAAAAGAATAGCTAGATTTAATCTGTTCTAATTTTTAGATCTCCCATCATTAACCAAGATTTTTAAAAATGAATTAAATAAGAGTATAAGGGAGGTAATTATATCAATCTACTTTACCTTGGTGCAGAAAGCAATAAGATAACCTCGCCAAGTTTATATGTTGGTTGGTAAAATCCTATTTGCCTTTATTAACCAGTGCTTAGGGCTAATTTCTCAGGCGAGATCATAATTTTACCCATTCCTCATGCTGTGCTTTCATCAGGGCTACATTGAGAGTTTAAGAAATGTCATACTTAGGAAGACTATAAGGAGGCTGCTGTTTTGATTGTTTTTGATTGAGTATCTTAATTAGGTCACCCCCCAAAAATGTATTTTAATAACCTTTGTCATTACTGAACAAAAGGGATTTCAATTCTGCCATAAATAGCTTTCTTCAGTGTCAAACATCTGTTCTAAAACTTATCATAGCAATATACTCACTGAATTGCATGAACAAATTTGATTAGCATCAACTTCTGGGAATGGTTTCTAGCTGATTGACCTGGGGACCTTATCTTTAAATATTGGCATCGTATGGATTAGCCAAAATCCAGGAGAATGTCAGATATTAAGGCACATAATTGCAGGTTAATTGGAAGATAAAGATTTAATCTAATGTTGAACAGGGAAAATATTGATGGTATTAACTTATTAGCTTGGCTGAGGGAAGTAATCTTATTATCTTAAAGGGGACTAAGGTAGCACTGTTTTTGTGTAAATCGTTTTTCCTGAAAAGTTTCTGTAATGAACAATTTAGGAATCTGACCTTAATTGGTTTTTGTTCTTTTTTTCTTTTCTTTTTTTTTCTTTTCTTTTTTTTGGTCTAGTGCTCCCAACCATGGAGTAATGAGTTACATAAATTAAGGATATCTCAAATAAATTAGAATTGCATATTTGTAAGGGAAACACAAATAGTGGTCATTTTATAAGATAATAGCCCCCTTTCTTGTTCATACTCAAAGAACATAGTATATATTACAATTTCTAAGATGATAGTCTGGGTGTGTTCATGTATTTGTTGGCTCGCAAATGGCAAAAAACGGTTATAGTTTAGGGAAATGGGAAGAGACATGGAGATAAAACAAATTCTTGAAATCTGGGGAAGGTGTTCAGTTTTTTAAATTTCATGCTAGGTTCTTGGTTTAGTTTTAGATACTTTTCAAAAAGCTACTTTTTAATACTTACATTCACTTAAGACTACCAGAATAGGGTAGAGGGAGAGTACATTTTAAAAATGGACTTCTTGTCTAATTACCTAGTAAATATTAGTTACTTTATGACTTCGAGGGTATCAGAGGCTCATTATTAACCATCTTTTCAGACAAAGGAAGTGGGCTCGAGGAAAGTGAAATAACTTGCTCAAGTTTGTACAACTATAAATGGCAGAATGACATATTACCCAGGGTTTCCTGGTTTGAAAATTTGTGATTCCATTTGTGATAATATGGGTTTATATAGTGAGATATAGTTATGTGCTCAAGACACAGTCATCTCCAAATTTCTTTCTCTACCCCATCTATCTCATTCTTTATTTTTGATGCCTGTCTCTAGTGTTGTTAGAAGTGGTGATCTACTAAGCCCTGTGTAATGACTCAAAGCCAGGAAGCCAACTCATTTTTGGTTTCTATAGATTTTCCTGATTTTGGATCTGATGTGAACTAGTGATATGAAATTAGACACATACAGGAACATTTTCTATGAAGTGTGTTTGTGTGTGTGTGTGTGTGTGTGTGTGTGTGTCTCAATGGAAGTTATTGCCATCAGTGGAGAATGCTAGGAATTGGAAGGATGAGTATCTCTCTTAAAACCAACCAACCAACTACTCAATTTCCCAAGTGACCTGAAATACCAGTGATTTTGTATAACAATTAAGAATGATTATTTCCTAGATCATCTCCAGTTTCCAATGCTAAAATCATAATTCTGGTTTTCATTTTGCGAATGAAACTATTTCTATTAGGTTAATCACAACAGTTCAGTTCTGATTTCTGTCAATCTCAGATTCAGGGCAAGGGTCCACTGGTAAGAGGCTAAAGGAGTTACAATGGAAATATCCTGGAGTTATCATACATAAAAATCCGAAATGTTTATAACTAAGCTATTTTTAAAATGCTGATGTCTTAATGTATTTCAACTATATCACATATATACTTTTCTGATATGGTGCCATCATTTTTAGCACTTCTGTATTCTCTGACACAACAAGCTAGTTCAGGTTCATTTTGTAATTTCTCAGCATTAGAATCAGTCATTTTCCCAAAGAGAACCTTTTTTCCAAAGTGGAAAACGATACTTAGAAATCAAGATTATGGCCCAAAGTATGCTTATTTTACTGGATGCTGCTACATGTCTCAGTGAAAAGAACTAGGAAATATATGTATATACAAAGAGGAAACCCTCCAAAACTGAGATTTACTTATTAAAAATTGTGTGTTTATTCTTACATGTCTAAATTTCAGTCACCTTCAAAGTACTTTCATTTGATGCACACTTATCAAGACTCATTTTTCACTGTTCAACACAGTTTCAACTCTTTAATTTTGATGCCTTTTAGTGTTTCTGCCATTTTTAATTTTACTTCATCCACACTGTCAAAATGTTTCCGTTTGAAAGCTTTTTTCACCCAGGGAAACAAAAGTAAGTCACTCAGGGTGAGATTGAGTGAACAGAGAGGGTGGGGCACAGGGTCATAACATTTTTGGCCAAAAACTGCTAGATACTCACTGCGGTATGGACAGGTGTGTTGTCGTAGTGGAAGAACCAGTCACCTGTTTACCACAAACTTGGGATGTTTCTTCCGCAAATCGTGATGCAACCTCACAACCTTGTCAACGCTTTCAGATAAAAACTTTGGTTGAACATTTGATCCAGAGGAACAAATTCTGAGTGTACTACAAGAGGCCTGACCCACAAAGTAGAATTCCATTTATATACACATATACATACACAAATATCTACTCACCTACACATCTCTCACTAAGTGTGTAAGGATATCCACTCACATCCATTTTATCTGTGCCTACATCAATCTACATATATAGTGGATGTATTTATAGGTGAATAGAACAATAGACTATTTGTAGATTGATAAATAGATACATATGTGTGTGGGTGAATATATATGTGTGTATATATACATGACATATATGAATATGGTCCAGCATTTATGCATACATATATTTCATATACATTTTGTATACGTGTGCATATATACATATACATGAAAATAAACATATACAAACACATATATACACATACACACTCATATGTGTAATCATGAGTTCATTCTGACAACTTTAATTCCAATCAAATTCCACAGGGATCATTCTAGCCTCCCCGCTTCCCATAGATGTAATTTCCTTTTGGACAATGGGAAATCTGTCTCTCGTTATCCACCATATATTTACTTATTTTACTAAATCCTAGATTACACAGAAAGTAATTTCAAAATGGCTTACTCATACCTTTGTGGAGGAAAAGAAAACTACAGTCAGATCAACATTTGTTTACAATTCTTTTGGTCTTTAGCTTGAGGGTATTTAATACAAATACTGTTGCAAAAATACTTGTGTTGTTCTCCTCCCTCCCCTTCACTGTGGTTATGCTGTTCAATTGAAATCAAGTTTGGTTCCTTTGGTTCTGTTTATATTTTATTCTAGAGATTTGCCCTCATTCCTTTTGATTATTGTTTTTGATTATATTTTTAACATTGTTCCAAAAGCCAGAACTATATAAAAAATTATACTCAGAGAAAGGTCTGGCATCTTTCTTATATTTCTTCCATGCCGCTATTGCCCAATTCTATCCATCCCATGTAGGTATTTCATATTATTAGTTTCTAATTGACTCTTCCTTTTTGCTTATCATTTTATTTCACTTTATTAATTGCACTCCTTCTTTCTTTGTTGTTTTTTATTTTGCTAATCAGGGTATCATAACAGAATACACATATTACCTATTCTTTGATACAACTGCATAGTCCCCACTGAAAGACTGCATAATCATTCATCCAGTTGATATTCTATGTATAGACATTTACATTGCTTATAATATTTTAAAATTATAAACACTATTCAATAGGTAGTTTGTGTACATGTGCTTACACATATGTAGAGGTGTATCTGTAGCCTAACTTTCTAAATTGGCATTGTTTGGTCAAAGATAATTAGTTTTGGTAAATATAGCCATGTTCCTCTCATCAGGAGAATTAATATCCCCAACAGAAAATTTTAAGAGTGCCTTTTTTCTCCACAGTCTTTCTAATAGAATGTGTTATTATACTTGTTAATTTGTATTCATCTGATAGATAAAAAATGGTGTCTCTGCTTGATTTTGTTTGTTTTCTCTTATTATAGGTATTCTTTTGTATCTGAGCAAAGTCTCATCTGTGTTTACAGTTGCTCCCCCAATACATTATCACCTGAGCTTCGCCTTCTGTTAGATCAGCAGTGGCATAAGATTCTTAAAGAAGCGCAAACCCTCTTGTGAACTGCACATGCGAGGAATCTAGGTTGTGCGCTTCTTATGAGAATTTAATGTCTGATGATCTGAGGTGGAGCTGAGATGGTGATGCTAGTACTGGGGTGCAGCTGCAACTGCAGATTAACACCAGCAGTGAGGTTTGACTGCACAGAGACCATAATAAGTTCGTTGCTTGCAGACTCAAATCAAAACCCTGTCAGTGAGTGGCAGGTGAGTTGATGTCCTTCAATTGTACAGCTGGATCTGGTGGCAGGCTTTAAATCAGAATCCAACACTTATTTTAGTCTACATGTGGCCCACCCATCATTTTATTTACCACTTTCATCCCTGCCTCTCTCCCACACTGCATACTTGTTTCAGTCATAGTTTTGGTAAATCCACAAGCTAACCCTAGCCAAAATGAGTAAAAAACAAACATCACTGACGAACTTCTTTGAAAAGTCCCAATGATGAGACAGCAGAACACTCTAGGACTGCCAACAAAAAGACAGCTGCATTTGAAAGAAAATACCAAGAATCTTGCTTAAATTACGGGTTAATTGCAATAGGTGATTCACATTCTCCAAGCCTGCTTTGAATAATATATAGTGACTGGCTATCCATCAAAGCCATGAAACCTTCAAAATTGCTTCACCACATGAAGACAAAGCACCTGGCATTGAAAGACAAGCCTTTGGAGTTTTTCAAAAGAAAAAAAATGCAAACATGAAGAATAGAAGCAATTCTTGAAGACCATCACTTCAGCAAATGTGTTTGCACTGAGAGCATCATTCTTAGTGTCTAATCACATTGCTAAACCTAAGAAGCCCTTTACTATTGGTAAAGAGTTGATCCTGCCTGATGCTAAGGACATTTGTCATGAACTTTTAGGAGAATCTACATTCCAAAAGGTGACATGTGTTCCCCTTTGGGCTAGCACCATAACTAGACAAATTGATGGAATAGCAGGAATATTGAGGCACAATTGTTAGAGAAGATTAATGAGTCACTGTGGTACACAATCCAGGCTGACAAGTCTACCGATGTTGACAACAAGGCAACAATGCTTGTTTTTGTGTGATATAGTTATTCAGCAGATTGTGCATGAGGATATGTTATGAACCCTTTGGTTACCAACCAATACCACATCTGCAGAACTATTCAAGTCTTTGAATGATTGCATTTCAGGAAAACTGAATTGGTCGTTTTGTGTCAGTATATGCAGGGATGGAGAGACTGCCATGACTAAACGGCTTCTGGTTTCACTACTCAGGTCCAAGAGGTCGCTTCTGAATGTGAGTCTATGCCCTGTGTTATCCATAGAGAGATGTTGGCTAGCCAAAAAATGTCACCTGAACTTAACAGTGTTTTGCAGGATGTGATTAAATTTATCAACCACATGCCCTTAACTTATATTGTGAATATAGCTCTGTGAGGAGATGGAAGCAGAGCATACATTTCTTTTCTTACACACAGAAGTGAAATGAGTTTCTAAAGGTAGACCACTGGCCAGAGTTTTTGTATTATGAGATCTGCTCCAGAGATTTCTTTTAGAAAAACAGTCACCACAGGAAGCACATTTCAGTGACACAGAATGGGTCACAAAACTTGTGTGACATATTCAACCTGCTCAACAAATTCAACCTGCCACTTCAGGGGAGAACAACAAGTGTGTTCATGCCAGCAGTTAAAGTAGCTACATTCAAAGTCAAACTGTAATTATGGGTGAACAATGGGATTTTTGACATGTTTCAAACATTAGCAGAGATTTTTGTAGGACACTGGATCAGAACCTTCTTTCTCCCAGCTGGTGCATGATCACCTATCTCAGCTTTCAAAACAGTTTGAGCATTACTTTCCAACCACAAAAGACCCCTGATCTGGGAAGGAATGGATCTGTGACCTGTTTGTGAATAAGTCAGATGAATTGACTTTGTGCTAGAAGAAGATCAGCTGCTTGAGAACACAAATGACAGTGGTCTTAATGTATGTTTGAGACACCTTCAAATCTCCATATGGTTCTGGGTTAAGTCAAGGTGGACTATCCTGAGATTTCCACAAAAGTACTGAGAAGCCTGCTTCCGTTTCCAACATCCTGTCTTTGTGAAGAAGGGTTTCCTGCAGTGACAGCAACCAAAATGAGATTACAGGGCGGACAGGATACAAGCAACACACTTCAGGTGTCACTGTCTCCTATCACCATAGATGCAGGAAAACAAGCTCAGAGATTCCACTGATTCTGCATTATGGTCAGTTATATAATTCTTTCATTATATATTACAATGTAATGATAGAAATAAAGTGCACAATAAATATAGTGTGCTTGAATCATCACCAAACCATCCCTCCCAATTCCCCTACCCCCCAGACCCCCATCTCTGGTCCATGGAAAAATTGTTTTCCATGAAACCAGTCCCTGATACCAAAAAGGTTGGGGACCACTGACTTGAGCAATACCATAAAGAAACAATATCATGACTTTTGAACAACTCTTATGTGTCTCCTTGTTTACTCCTCTCCTACTGCAGCTTATAGGTAACTACTTTTTTTATTTGCAACAAGTTCTTACTTTTTTATGATTTTGAGTACATACATCACTATCTTAAACAATGTATCATTCACTATTGCATATTTTTTGAACTTCAGATAACTGTAAATGCATTCTTTACTGTGTGTACTTATAACAATGGCATTTTGTGTATCCTTTTGTGATTTACTGTTGCTTATCATTATTTTACTGAATATTTTATATTGTTGCCTATAACTTCACAGCTTTGAAGTTTTCAATTGTGTAAATATGACACACTTTTTAGGCTCTTTTCAGCTTTTTATTTCTATTATAAGCTGTACTGCTGTGAATATTTCTTACACATGTTTCCTGATAATGGAAATATATAAAAGTTTCTCTAGGATATATTCTTTGGAATACAGTTGCTGAGCCACACGTGAGAGTCATTTTCAGTTTGATTCTGGTAGGTAATGCCAAATTGCTTTAAAAATACTTGTACCTATTTATACTTCTACCAGCAGTATATAAAAATTTTCAACAATAACATCATAGCCAACTTTTTTTATTGCTAAACTTATTTTTGTCAGACTGAAGAATGTGGTTTTAATTTACATTTTTCTAGTTACTTATACAGTGTATTGGTTTTTTGTTTTTCTTGTTTGGGGATGTGTCTGTTCAAGGTTTTTGCCCATTTTTTAAAAAGTTAATTGCCTTTTTCTTCATTATCCTACTGAATTTATAATGAATTAGAATTGTTTAAATATTCTGAATTCTATTCATTTGATTGTTAATGTGATACAAATATTTTCTCTAAGTCTTTTTAGTAATATACGTCAATGAGCCAGAAGATCTCAATTTTCATATTTTTAAAAATATTATGTTTCCCTTTTATTTAGCACATTTAGAATCTTGCTTAAGAAATCTTTCTATCCTCTGAGGATAGAAATATATTTTTTCTTATTGTTCTCTAAAATTTTCATGGTTAACCGGGCTCGGTGGCTCAACCTGTAATCCCGTGCCTTTGGGAGGCGGAGGTGAGTGGACTGCCTGAGTCTGCGGGTTTGAGACCCGCCTAGGCAACTTGGCGAGACCTCATCTCTACAATAAATCAAAATGAGCCGGGTGTGGTAGCGTGCGCTTGTAGTTCCAGCTACTTGGAAGGCTGAGGCGGAAGGATAGCCAGAGCCTAGCAGGTCGAGGCTGCGGTGGCCGGGAGAGGCCACTGCACTCCAGTCTGGGTGACAGGATGAGACTCCAACTCAAAAAATAAAAAAATAAAATAAATAAAATTTTCATAGTTTTGTTTGCAAAATTTAACCTTTAATTCACCTGGAGTTGTTTTTAGTTGTTGGATAACAACGGGATCAAATTTCTTATTTTTCATACATGGATAATCAATTGTTCCAGTACCATTTATTGAAAAGCTTATACATTGCCCACTTAAGTGCAATACTAACTTGGACATAAATAAGTTTTTTTAAACCTCTATTTTTTGTCTGTTTAATTGATATAACCTCATAACATTGTCTTAAACAGTACAGTGTTATAAGGTTGGATATCTGTTAAAACTACTTCTGCGATCAAGTCCTTTTCTTAGGGAGAAATGTGCTATTATCATTCCTTTACTCTTCCTCATAAACTTTAGATCAGTGTTCAAGTATATCTAAGTCTGTCTCTGTCTCTCTGTTCTCCATCTCTCTCTCTCTATCCTCTCTCTCTCTCTCTCTCTCTCTCTCTCTCACACACACACACACACACACACACACACACACACTCTATTGGCATTTTGATTAAGATTAAATGAAATTCATAGACAGATTTGAAGAGAATCGACATCTTCCCAGTATTGTTTTGTCATCTGAGAACATATCTCTTCATTTTTAGACCTTCTTTCAATAAAGTGTATATTTTTTCCATACAGGGCTTGCACATGCTTTGTAATAATTTTTCTTGAGTACTTTATATGCTATTATAAATAGTTGCTATTTTGTTAATTTCACTTTTAGTTATTTGAAACTTATGTACCAAATGTGTTGATTTGGTATTTAAAAAATTTGCTCTATACAATTTTTAATTCTAATAAATCATATGTTGATTTCTTTGAAACTTCTTTGTTGACAATCATTATCTGTGAACAATACTCATATTCTCTCCTTTCGAATGCCTATATCTTATATGTATGTATATTTTTTATTTTTTGCTTTGGCTAAAAACTGAAGAATAATGCTGAACTGCAGAGGAGATATCTAGTATCTTTGTCTGATTTCATATAGTAGGGGGTGGAATTCTTTAACATCCAAACTAATAATCTGCTAAATTTAGAAAGCATAATGTTTTGTTTTATCCAATTATTTTGCTGCAGAAAATGAAATTACCATCTTTCATTTTCCTTTAATGTTTTATATGGTGAATAACCTTAATTGATTTTCTTGTACTAACATTGCATTCCTGGATAAATCCATCTTTGTCATGCTGTATTCTATATGACTGAATTTGGTGTGTGATGAGTTATAAACAGCTATAAATATTGTCAGTTAAAAATGTCATGAAGAAGAAAATTTCAAAATCAAATATGATTTAATCCATAAGTTATCTTAAATGCATATGTAATTAAATGTATAAAGAGTTTAAAGAAAATAATGTGCTAGACACATTTTTTCTTGCTAATCAGACTTTTAAAAATGGAATTATCAGTAATACTTTAAGACAATTCTTACAGTTTTCAGTTTATGAAAGTTAAAAATGGAAAAAATACCTGAGAAAGCAATAACTACTGACTTAAAACTACTTTTAGGGGGTGAAAAGTACAGAATTTTTTTTTTCTGAAATTTATGCAAGTTTGAAATCCAAACACACATTTTTTTTCTTTTTTTTTGTTTACTTTATCTTAAAGATGTGGGGTACAATTCAGGATTAGGTATACAAGTGGTCATCATACAGGCAAAGTTTGGGCCTCCCTTTGGTCCTCACTTGGCCTGATTTGAGATCAGGAACCTTTATTAATGTTATGTGCCCCCTCTTCTCCTGGCAGTTTCTGGCTACTGCCAATCCCTTTCTTATAGTATTGTGATAAATGTTCAGGGTCAGCTTATGAGTGGGAACATGTGGTATTCAGATGTGGTATGTCTTTGTTTCTGTGATAGATCACTGAGTCTTATAGACTCTAAATTCATCCACATTGCTGCAAAGTCCATAATTTTGTTCTTCTTTATAGATGTGTAATATTCCATCATGTATACATACCATTTTTTAAAATCCAGTACCAGTTGTGATGGGCAGCATGGTTGGTTACATGTTTTTGTGATTGTAAGTAGTGCTGCAATAGACATTTATATGCAGGTATCTTTTTTGTCGAGTGATTTAAGTTCCTCCGGGTATATTCCTAGAAGGGGGATTACTGGGCTGGTTGTATGGAAGGTCAATTTCTAGTTCTTTTAGGAATCGCCACACTATTTTCCATAGAGGCGGAACTAGTTTGCATTCCCACCTACAGTGTAGAAGCATTCCCTTTTCTCTGCGTCCTCATCAGCATCTGTTGTTTTTGTTTTATTAATGATGGCCATCTTTACTAGAGTTAGGTGGTATCTCAGTATGGTTTTGATTTGCGTTTCTCTGATGCTGAGCATTTTTTCATATGCCTGTTGGCTGCTCATATGTTTTCTTTTGAGAAATGTCTATTCATGTCTTCTGCTCACTTTTTTATTGGGCTGTTCGATTTTTTTCTTTCAGCATGTTTGGGTTCCTTGTAGGTCCTGGATGTTAAGCCTTTGTCAGATAGGCAGTAGGCTAATATTCTTTCCCATTCTGTGGGCTGTCTGCTGGTTCTCTGGATGGTTTCTTTTGCTTTGCAGAAACCTTTCAGTTTGATGTGGTCCCACTTGTCTATCTTATCTCTTATGGTAGCATTTTGGGGGTTTTTACAATTTCCGTAAGGATGTCTCCTCCATTTCCTAAGATGCTTAAAGTTTGAGGTTTTACATTTAGGTATTTGATCCATTTGTAGTTGATTTTTGTGTATGATGATAGGTAAGGGTCCTGTTTTATTCTTCTGCATGTGGTCAGCCAGTTTTCCCAGCACCATTTACTGAATAGGCTCTCCTCTCTGCAGTGGTTGTTAGTGGAGGCTTTGTTAAAGAGTTGGTTGAGAAATGAGGTTTTGCTTCCAGAGTCTCTATCCTGTTCCATTGGTCTATATTCCTGTTCTTGTACCAACACCAGGCTGTTTTGATTATTGTAGCCTTATAATAAAATTTAAAGTCTGGAAGTGAGATACCTCCCACTTCATTTCTTTTGCTAAGGATTGTTTTGGCTATCCATGGTTGTTTGTTTCCATATGAATTTTTGTATTGTTGTTTCCAGGTCTGAGAAGAATGATGTTTGTGATTTAATGGGTATAGCATTGAATCTGTAGATTGCCTTTGGTAGGATGGACAACTTACCAATGTTGATTCTTCCATGGAATATTTTTCCATTTGTTTATGTCATCTTTGACTTCTTTGAGCAGTATTTTGTAGTTTTTGTTGTAATGATCTTTCACTTCTCTGACTAGGAAGATGCCCAGTATTTATTTATTTATTTTTGTGGCTATAGTGAATGGGATTGTGCTTTTTATTTGGTTCTCTGCAACTGTCTTTTTCACATTTATTTTGTACCCTGAGACTTTGCCAAAGTTCTTTATCAATGCAGGGAGGTTTTTGACAGATTCTCTTGGACTTTTGAGTCATAGGATCTTATCATCAGCAGAGAGGGATAACTTGACTACTTATTTTCCTATTTGGATACTCCTGATTTTCTTCTTTTGACTGATTGCTCTAGCTAGAACTTTCAACACTAGGTTGAACAGGAGAAGTGAGCGTAGGCAGCCATGTCTTGTTTTGATTTTCAGGAGAAATGCTTCCAATTTCTGTCTGCTTAGTAATATGTTTATCATACATGGCTCTTACAATTTTGAGTTACCATGCCTAGGTGTTTGAAGGTTTTTATCAAGAAGAGATGCTGGATTTTATCAAAAGTTTTTTCTGCATCTAATGATATAATCCTGTGGTTCTTGTTTTTTACATCTGTTGATACATTTACTTACATTTATGTTCTTGCAGATGTTGAACCAGCCCCGAATCATGGGAATGAAACCTTCTGGGTCATGGTGAATGATTTTTGAGATGTGTTTTCATATCCTATTTGATAAAATCTTGTTGAGAATTTTTGCATCTATGTTCATGGATATTGTCCTGTAGTTCTCTTTCTTTGTTGGCTCTTTACTTGGTTTGGGTATCAGTGTGATGTTAGCTTCATAAAATGATTTGGGGAGAGTTCTGTCTTTCTCAATTGCCTGGAATACTTTTAATAGGATTGGTATCAACTCCTCCTTGTATGTTTTATAGAATTCCACTGGAAATACTTCTGGACCAGGACTTTTTTGGTAGGTAGTTTTCTCATGACAAAGTCAATTTCCTGGGTTTTTACTGGTCTATTTAGAATCTCAATTTGTTCTTGTTTCAACCTTGGGAGGTTGTGTGATGTTAGAAAGTCTTCTAATTCATTTGGGTTATTGACGTTTTTTCCATATAGTGTGCATAGTAATCTCTGATAATGTTTTGTATTCCTTCTGGGTCATATGTGACTTAATATTTTGCATTTCTGATTGTGTTTATTTGGACTTTCTCTCTCTTTTTCTTGGTCATGCGGGCTAAGGGGTCCATCAATCTTGTTTATCCTTTCAAAGAACCAGGTTTTTGTTTGTTGATTTTGTTCTGTGGTATTTCTGTCTTCTATGTCCCATATTTGTTTTTTGGTTTTTTTTTTTTTTGAGTTGGAGTCTCACTCTGTCGCCCAGACTGGAGTGCAGTGGCCGCTCCCGGCCACCGCAGCCTCGACCTGCTGGGCTCCGGCGATCCTTCCGCCTCAGCCTTCCGAGTAGCCGGAATTACAGGCATGCGCTACCACGCCCGGCTGATTTTTTGATTTATTATAGAGATGAGGTCTTGCTGCCCAGGCGGGTCTCGAACCCGCGGGCTCAGGCAATCCACTCACCTCAGCCTCCCAAAGGCGCGGGATTACAGGCTGAGCCACCGAGCCCGGCTTTATGTCCCATATTTGAATTTTTATTTTGGTGATCTGGATTCTTCTGCTGAAGTTAGTGTTTCGGTGGTCTTACCTTTCCAGTTCCCTTAGGTGATTTACTAGGCTATCAACTTGTTATCTTTCTATTTTCTTGATGTGTATTCATAGAGATATAAATTCCTCTCCCTGTACAGCTTTCATGGCATCCCAGAGGTTTTGGTAAGATGTTTCTTTGTTATCATTTGTTTCCAGGAATCTTTTAATTTCTGTTTTGATTTCTGTGTTGCCCCATGAGTTGTTCAGCATCATGTTGTTTAGTGTCCATATCGTTGTGGATTTGGGGAAAATTTTGTTGGTGGTAATATTATTTTTATTCCATGATGATCTAAGAAGGTACATGACAGTATTTCAATCTTGTGAAATTTGTTTATGCTTCATTTATGACTGAAGATGTGGTTGATCTTTTAGTACATTCCACGTGGTGATGAGTAGAATGTATATTCTGTGGTTGTTGGGTGGAGTGTTCTGTAAGTATCTACTAAGTCTATTTGGTCAAGTATCAAGTTGAGGTTCTGGATCTCTTTCTTTATTTTTTTGTCTCGATAATCTATCTAGGGTTGTTAGTGGGGTATTTAAATATCTCCAGCTATGATAGTGTTAGAGTCATAACCTTTTTTTAGTTTACTTAGTACCTGCTTTATAAAAATTGGTGCTCCTGTGTTGAGTGCATATATGTTTAGGACTGGTACTTCTTGTTGATGAATTGAACCTTTTGTCATTATGTAGTTTCCTCCTGTATCTTTTTAAGTTTTTCATATTAAAGATTGTTTTCTCTGATATTAAGATTGTGACTCCTGCTTTCTTTTGTGATCCACTTGCCCGAATATTTGTTTTCCATCCTCTTTGAGTCTGTGGGCATCCTTTGTGGTAGATTGAGTTTCCTGGAGGCAGGAAATTTCTGGGTCATTTATTTTTATCCAGTTTGCCATTCTGTATCTTTTCAGTGGTGCATTTAGTTCATTCACATTCAGCCTGATGATTGAAATGTGGGAGTTTGTCCCTGACATAATGCTTTTATAAGGCTGTTTCATTTTTGCTTAGCTTTTGTGTTCATATGTGTATGTTTTCATTTAGGAGGTATGCTGTGTGTTCTGCTGCTTCTGTGTTTGTTTGTGATCTTGTGAAGTATATGGTTTTTCTTTTGTTTCTTTTTTCTTCTGTGCAAAGTAACTTTTTAAGTGTCTCCTATAGAGCTGGTCTCAAAACACCATATTCTCTTAGGGATTGGATGTCTTGGAAGGATTTTGATTCTCTGTCACTGAGTAGGAAATTCTTGGTTGAAATTGCTTATCTCTGAGAACATTAAAGATTGAGGTCCAGTTCCTTTTGTCCTGTAGTGCTTTTTCAGATAAGTCTGCAGCAATTTTGATTGGTCTCCCCTGGTAGGTAGTCTGATCTTTTTCCCTTGCTGCCTTTAGGATTTTTTCTTTTATACCTACCTTGTAAGTGAATTATTATGTATGTAGGAGTTGGTCTTTTCATAAGATGTCTTGCAGGGTTCTCTGGATCTCTTGTGCTTGTATAGTCATCTCTCTGGCAAGATGAGGGAAGTTTTATTGAATGACCTCATAGAATGTTTGTTCTGAGATGTTTTCTGTTTCTCTTTCTATTCCAGGTATTCCAATCAGACATAGGTTTGGTTTCTTGATAAAATCTCTTAGAGCATTTCCTCTTTCTTCTTAAGTTTTTTTTCTATATTTTTGATAGATTGGGTTAATTCCATATTTTGGTCTTCCAGTTCTGAGATTCTTTCTTCTGCTTACCATGCTTGTCAGTTTTTCATTCATTTCTTGGATGGAATGCTTTATCTCTGTTATTTCTAGGTATGTTTTCTTGGGTTTGTCTAGCTCTGTTACAATTTCATTTAGTTTTAGCCTTTGCATTTCTTGATTTTTATTTATTCTATCCAACAATTCTCTGATCTCGGTAACTACTTTCTGGGTACTATCATTCTGGGAGATAGCCATTGTTTGTGCTCCAGTAGCTGTTCTTTCTAGCACTGACTCTTAACTAGGACTCTGATGGTTACTGGCAGTTTTTCATTGATTTTTTTCTACATTTATAGCTGTTCTCTTATCTTTCCCTTTAATGCTGTTGCTCAGTGAAAAATGGAGAAGCAGTTACTTCTGATATTGCTCTACCTTTTATTTTTTCTTGAGCCGGGGCTCCAGGTTTGTTCAATTATGAAGTAGGGCTGGGGGTGAGGTATTGTGCTGTCTCTTTACAAGTTTTGAGCACGTACTAGGAGGTGGTGGGGAGGGCACTGCAAGGATTCTGAACCTACTCTCAGGTCATAGTGTCTGTTATCTGGTGAATGGGCCAACTCGATCTTACTCTTTGTCTCTGCACAATATGACCTTTATTTGAGTATTCTTGCATAGCCCCTGAGTCTAAGACAGGATATAGGAGAGAAAAGAGAGAAAAAAGAGAAAGGAGGAGAAAGAAAGAAAAAAAGGAAAGAAAAAGAAAAAAGAAAGAAAAAACATAAAAAACAGAGAAAGAACAAAGGAAGAGAAATAGGAAGAAAGAAAGGAGAAAACCAACCACGAAGAAACACATATAGAATTGTCCATAGAATCACTCACACACACAGGGACACATGCAGTTCAAAGGGCTATGCTGCCATCTTCCCAGAGATTCTCACAAATTTTCTACTAGAAAATATTTTATGAAAAACTTTTTCCTTATATACTCAGCCAGTTATAAAAAAAGTTGGTGATAGTATCAAATATACCAGTTGAAAAAGAGCATATTTGCTATCATAACTATACAATAGTATGGCTAAAGGAGAAATATAGCAGTTGGCCCTGAAAAGATTACTGTTCTTGCAATATAATGCCAAATTTTCATAATTTGTTAAAAGTCTAAAAATATATCGCTATTATAATATTATTACTAAATTTTATATTTAATGTCATATTATAGAAATTAATTCAGTGATAATTTTATTTGGTTCTGGTTGAATATTTATATATTTGACAACTAAAAATATAATACTAAGTGTGTGTTAATATTTATATATTTGACAACTTAGTATTTGCTAAAATACACTTTGAATAAACTCTAATTATATAGCTTTATCTACGTTCTCAAATATACTATTATAAAATTATTCTCAATATTCACTTTTTACCTTTTAAATCTTATATCATCTAGGTATATCTCCCATTTTCTTTAAAACTGTTTATTTGTTCTTCTCTCTTATTTTTCTTGACCAGCTAACATTAATATTTGTATATTTCATCAGTCTATTTTGCTGTATTTGGTACATATTAATTTTCTTTTGAAATAATTTGTGTTGTTTTCTTAAACCTTTCGATTGTGGTATAACTTAAACACTATAAAGAACACAAATTTGAAATATGTCACTTAATTAATATTTACATACTACTATATCTGTGAAACTACCATCCAGCTTAAGATCTAGAACATTCCAGAGAGTTCAGTTTCCTTGTTTCTCTTCCCAGTTAATGTCCTCAGTGGAAAATTCTATCATCATTAGTATTGCTACAGATTAGTTTTGACTGTCCTTGAACTTCATGGGATAGGATCATACAGAATAAGACCTTTTATGCCTGGTTTCCTTTTCTCTTCCACTCAGAATTTGATTAATCCATACTGTGAGAAGCAGCAGATTTTTTTTAATACTATGTATTATTTCTTCTTTATCCACAACCCCTACCCCATAGTTCTTTCCCTAACATGTTAAGTTTGATACTTAGCTCATTAATTGTCAGTCTTTCTACTATTCTTTCATGAATAAGTACAAATTTAAATGGCATTTCATTAATTAGGACACATTGTATTTTTAGTGTCATTCAGTCTAAATGTTTTTGACTTCTACTATGATATCTTTTTGAACCTATGAATTGTTTAGAAATATCATTTTTGGCCTTTTGGCTAAGGTCAAGTATAAAACTATACTTCTCAATTTCCAAATGTTTGGTGTGGATTTTGTTGGGTTTTGTTTTATTAGTGATTTTCCTTATCTGTTTCAACTTTCTTATGTTATGGTCAAATAAATTTGTTAAGACTTTCTGTTATCAGTTTTCATAAATATTTGATATGTGCTTGGGAGGAATATTTATTTGCTACTGAGTTGGTGTAAAATTCCCTACATGTGTATTAAATCAAATTTGCTTGTTTTGTTCAAATCTTCTATATTTATATCTAGTTTTTGGACTGCTTTATCCATTAATTACTGAGAAGTGTTTATTAAAATATTCCACTCTTAGTGTGGATTTACCAGATTCTCTCTGTAGTCCTGTCAACTTTTGCATTATATGTTTTTATTTTTGTTATTCATTCATAAACTTTAGAATTATTATACTTTTATCATTTTATATTGATTTTACCTTAAAGACTATCTTGTCTGACTAACATAGTATGGATTAATACATGCTTTCTGTATTATTTAATTCTTTTATATTCAAGCCTTTATATTCTTATATTTTAGGTTTACCTTTAGTAAATGCTATATAGCTTTTTTAGTCTAATTTGAAAATCAATGTCTTTAAATAAATTAAATGCAAATGTGTCACTTATATTTTATATGACTGATACTATTTTTCATTTATCTTGTGCTTTCTATTTGATTTAGTATAGTATTTTGCTTTCTTTGGGATTGATTACTTTTTTATTATTCCACTTTTCTTTTGGATTGATTTAGTACTTTTTAATATTCCACTTTTTCTAACTCTCTGATTTTAGGGGACTGATTTATGCAATTCATTTTTTTATAATTTTAAAATGCGTAAAATAAAATTTGTTCAATCCCAGACAATACAAGAACCTTAAGAACTGTAGAACACTGTACTTGTATTTATCCTTCCCCAATTTGTTATTATTACTTTAATTCTCTCTATATGTATTTTTTAATCTGAGGAAATTAATATTGTTTTATAAATCTATATTCATTCTGATAGACTCACATACTTAGTACTTATTTTTACCTCTTCACTATTTTCTGAGATGATTAATACCAATTATCAGTGGAAAACACAGTGAGGACGTAAGGAACATTTTTGCAACCCAGGGATACCCTGTGGCAACTCAGAGTATTCTCCTGTCAAGTGATTAAAATTATCAAAACTGTAGTGGCCCAATACAGGCAAGACCATCAAGGATTCAGACCATTAAGAATAAAATTTTGGGTTGCCTCTGTAATTAAAGAATCACATCCAACTACAGTGCTTAAGGGGAGTACAAATGAAATAGGGAATTAACAGTGGAAGAAGATATTAAAAATATTTGTTTCAGTCTCATAATAACTGCAAGACGAAATGTGTTTTTCCTTACTTTGCTAGATACATTTGTGAGCATGTGTGTTGCGTGCATGATAGCCAAGTATTTTTTACTCTCAACCTTTCATACTCTGATATTCTCTCTATAGTGTTTTTATGAATAAATGTATAATTTAGTTTTTAGGTTAAGAGATACCAGGATGGGATTATTAATAAACTGAAAAAAGCAAATTCTTCCCCCAGGGTGTACCCCACAACCAGCAACTTTGGACTTTGAACTTTGAACTTTTTTTTTTTTTTTGGAGAAACTAGCATGATTTCCTTGAAACAAGATTTAATTTCATAACTCAGAGAGCATGCTATCTTCACTATCATTCGGAATTTAAAGGTAAAAGTTTGAGTATGGATTCTGAGTAGTTAAAAAGATAGCACTTACCCATTTCCAACTTTCTTATGACATCTCCACATGGCAATGGGTAAAAGTAGGTCAATTTATTTCCTATTATCTTTTACATTGAAAGTGTAGCCTTCATGGTCTCAGATCTCTCTGTGTGGCATATCTCCTATAATACGAGTCATCTGAGACAAGTTCTGTTTCCATTCCTTCAGTTGTCATAAGGAAACTGAAACTCATTATGACCTGAGTTTAATAATGCCTCAGAGTGAAAGTAGGTACCTGGGTTCTCCCTTCCTCTCTTGGTTCATGTTTTACTTACTGTTGGCTTCTAAAGATTCTTGCCTGCTGATCAGTGCATTTAAAAGACCAATGAAATTTCAGTGTATTTAGATAAATATCATCAGGAAAGAAGATCAAGGTATTTGGCTTACCATGCTACCGTGGGGATATATGAAAGGCAACATTTTAGTCTTTTTATTTTTCAATTATCTTTTCTTTCTTTTTTTAGGGGAAACAAACATAGATTTCATATATGGTTTTGATGGCTCTTTCCCTTTCTCCTTGTGCTTGCTTCACAGTGAGTTAGCTCAGCAAAGTTAATATAACAGAGGAACAAGACAGGGTCTCAATGAACAATAGAAAATCCTCTTTCCAACAAAGCTTTATCCCAAGGAGGAAGCGCCCATTGTTATGGAATTGACTGGATATTCTTTGCCACATTCTCCAGTCCCAGCTTCTTGATAAATACATAAAAGGATAAAGAGACAGGACCTCTCTCCTTCGTGCTTCAAGAAGTATAACTGCCAAGCCTGCTAGACACTCCTATGGAATATTGGGCTTTGGGAGGGAACTTTGCTTATATATTTTTTCCTAACTTATGGGCATACCATTTCTTGTTAGTTTTCTACATTCATGACCTTTGCAGGTATTTTTACCTTTTATAGTCTTAAATAATAATTGGCACTCTCACCATTTTGATATTTCTCCATTATCATCTGGTATCCATTATGTCTGATGAGAAGTTTGCTGTCAGTTCAAATATCTTTTTTTTTTGTAGGTTATGCTATCTGGTGGCTTCTAAGGTCGTTGTTTTTATAGTTCTGCAGTTTAACTTAGCTGTATCTAAGTTTATTTTTGTTTTTACTCATATAGTTGTATCTATTGTACTTTATACTTTGAGTCTACTTTTGATCATAGGACAGTTGGGTAGTTCACATTTCTTCAAATATTTCTTCTGTACGATATCCTCCATTCTCTTCTTCTGGAACTATCATATGATAAAAGTTAGGGTTTGCACGGTAAACAATCTCTCATCCATAGCTTAATTTTATCCTCTCTCCCACTTTTTAGAAAAATCTTG
The DNA here is from genome assembly GCF_000164805.1 of Carlito syrichta. NCBI lineage: Eukaryota > Metazoa > Chordata > Mammalia > Primates > Tarsiidae > Carlito > Carlito syrichta. The sequence goes on along the minus strand of NW_007238029.1, from coordinate 9,223 downwards.
TGTTCTAGGTGAATTCCTTTTCTAATTTGTTGATTTACTCTTCAGCTTTGTGTAATACCAAGTTTACTACATTTTCTTGAGTGTTTGGATTTCAAAGAATGTATACCTCCTTTGCAAGATTTCTAATTGGATTTTTTTCATATCTTCATGGTTTTGCTTCATTCCTTCCTATTTTTGTTCTTTGCTTTTCCTTAATGGAACTCATTGCTCACTTACATTTGGCCACTAAAAATATTTATGTTAAAGCTTTGTCACACTGTTCTATCATGTTAGTTTCTCCCTGCTACAATCTGTGTTCTTTCTACCAGTTTTCTTGCCCCTTTTTCTCACCATTAATTAGGACTCTGAGTAAAGGATTTCAGTGCAAGTAGTTTACTTGAAAGGTGAAGAAAGCACTAGTAGGAGAATGCAGAAGGGAAACATAGAGGGGGGGGAAGTCAGTAAAAGGTGTTTCATCGAATCAGTTGCCCTTGTGTGTAACTAGAGATCAATCTCACAAAGGACACTCTGGAAGTCAGTGTAGAACAGACTTTGCAGAGTTATCCTACCCAAGGATCAAAGAAATATTTATGCACTAATTTCCATTAGTCAGTTTGAAGCTGCTTCCAAAGGGCATACATTCTTCATCATTTCAATATGGCCAGTCAGTTGGGCAAAGCAGGCTTCAGTGACTATAGGTTAAAAAAAATTGCAGATGTTAGAAGTCTTACATGCACTGAAGTGGAGAGAGCAAGGAGATAAGAGTAGAATCTGTTACGGCATAAGGTATTTTCAAGTTTTGTAATTTCGTGTGTATGAGGAATTGTACTTGTTTCTTTGTTCTCTCCTTTTGTCTATGCTTTGGATGTTTTTGCATGGTGTTTGTTCAGCCTTAAAATTCAGAGTCTTGAATCAAGAGTATATATTGACCTTCTGGGACTCCTGTCCCATGCCAATGTTGGGGATAATATTGATCTAGCCAGTGTACTGCTAGGCTACTTTGGCCACTTCATTTCTTTGTTGCAAGAATGTGTCTTATCTTCCTCTCTCAGCCTATAGCTTGTTAAAAGCCTTAGCCAATTCAATGTTTAGCAACTTTTTTCAGTTCTGTTTCATAATTTAGAAAGCCTGGGTTTTAAGCATTCTTGTTTATCATATACAAAGTTACAATCTACTCACACTCAGCTGCTGCTTAATTTGGAGGACAGCAAGCTGTGGTTTCAAATCCTTACCCAACTTAGAATTTCTTCCTTTTTCACTTTGAAAGTTGTTTCTTTTGTTTCTTAAGCCTGGCTATGTTCTTTGTTCTTCTATTTTTGTGTTTTATCTAGTAGTGATGTGTTTGGACAGAGAAAATATTACAAAGTGTGATTTTACTGTGCTATGTTGGCTCGATGTTTATTACCTTTTTATTTTGAATAAATAATATAATTTTAAAGTTTATGTATTTTGAATTCTAATTTAAATAAAGGGAATCATGTCTAATGGAAAATTGTAGTTGTGTGTGACTTGTGGAAACCATTTTCTTCTGACTTTGTCTTGTATGTGTCCTTTTAAATTAATTTTTTCCATATGTGATGTTTTTGGGAGAGGCGAGATCCGTTTTTTTGTACCCTTTTGCAAACACTAAGTTGCACTGAGAGATTTTCAATGTGAATTTTTAAAATTTCATTTAGAAAAAGCTATAACTATAACCTTTCTGTGGTCTAAATATGTCATCCTAAAAATAAATCAGAGCTCCTGATATTCACTGTTGGCTCAGATGTTCTAAAAATAACCTGTCCAATTTTTGAGATAGATAACTTTGAAATTGTCCCAAAAGAGTAAATGAGATTATTAAAAAGTTGAAAAATGAGGTATCCAAGGACAGAGAATTAAGAACTACAGAAAATAATTCTGAGGACTTTTATCATTTTTCACAAGTATGTCAACAGCTATAGTAAAAACAAAGAGAATCTACCTCATGTTCCCTTTTCTACCTCAACTTTCACTCCTGGCTATTCTATTCAAAGTTGGGCAGCCTCCAGCCTTATGTGGAATGAGGCCCTGAACATCAGGCCCTGGGGATAAAGGACAAAGAGAGACTGTGCAGACTTCCCAAGTTTGAGTATAACAGCTGTAAGAACACAGGAACAAAGTTTCCTCGACAAAGGTAATTGTGGTCACAAGATAATCTCATAGAAGAACTTAATAAAGTGTTAAAATGTGTTTCCTTCTACCGTCTCTATATTTTACTCACATGCACCAAAGTAACTAGAACAGATCGATGTTCTAATGCATAGTAAGCCTGTATCTCTCTATACATGATGAATAAGAGAAAATAAACACTAGCATAGAACTGTTTCTTTCACATCATACACTTTTTGATAGTGTATAGGATTAAATATCATATTATAAAATTAACTAAACACTAGTAAAACTACTACCAGGGAGCAATCACAAAATTCCCAACCTTAGAAAATTAAAAAAAAATAATATTGAGACTCCCATAGTCTTACTGAAGACCAAGATGGAACAACACTTTTGAACTCCCACTATGTTCTAGAATATGTGTTAGGGATTACATATATACACTCATTTAAGCATCACTTATAGTCTGCCAACTTAATGCAGTGTTCTTTTATAGGTAAAGACATTGAGAATCAGAGAGTCAGAGTAGCTGAGCCGGGATTTAAACCATTTCTGTCTCTCTGTGCCCTTTGTACCATGGTATGGTGGTATGCTCTGCAAGGTTGGTGTGAGGGCTGGAAATGAAGCATATATATCTCCAGGCACGTGGTAACATGAGATAAATGTTTATTCTTTACTGCACAATTAGTATTACTATTATCCCACACCACCTTGATGTGGATTTGCATAGAGCTTGTGCTACCTTTACAGAAGTCATCTTATAGAATGTCTGCTTTCCAATTTTAGTCTACATTGTAGCTACTTACTATTAGTAGCCAAAGTAAAATGAAGACAACCAAATCTGCTGCTGCTTTCCTTCCAGAAAGTCAAAACCCTTTGGCCCATTTCTCAAGGAAGTATGCAATGAGGCTTGTAAAGTTATGGGTGGATCTCTTGGTCAGGTTTTTGATGTAGAACTAGCCCTTTCAGTTGTTCAATTTTATTCAATACTGGGAAAATTCCAGGGAGGGTAAGGGTAAAAAGGCTCATTTAACTATCGGAGAATAAAATGTCAATAAATCACTATGATGTAGACTAGTATCTGTTTGCAACCCCCTGGGGTTTTCTGGTTAAATAGCCCAAAGAGGGCAGAAAAGTGAAACTGGGATTTTTCTCTGCCTCAAAGCACTTGGAAAGGAGCCTGGAGAAGTTACAAGGAGTGGCTACTACATAAGGAACTTTTTCTCTCTCTCTGTTAGTTTTTTCCATCCTGTGCCCTGTTACTCACCTCAGAATATTTTGTGCCTATCACTTTAACTTCGTGAGTTTTTATAGAAGTATTTTTTTCATCTTACAGAAAACCAGAGGCCCTACTTGCATAGTAGACCCAATGAAATTGCTACATTTTAATTAAATTTACACAGCTTTTATTACACCAGTGGGTAGGCTTCACCACTACCGGAAGAAACCCCAGAGCCATCAGATGTACTTCACATGTAATTAATCTCTAATGCTCGATTTTGTAAGATATGTAATAATGTTGCCCAGATAGAAATGAGAGCTTCAGAGAAGAGGCATATTAAAGATGAAGAGAGAAGCTTTAGGAAGAATTGGTTTTCAAGAGAGCAACTAAGTGTGAACTTTATTAAAAGGAAAAGAAATAATGGGAATAGCTTGCATTAAGTAAAAATGCTTGACATCTACCATTTTTCAGTTTCTTTTATTTTGCCCCAGACAAATATTTCAGGGTTTGTTTTTATAATGTATACCATGTGTAATGTTACATTTGTAGCCTCATAGATTTAATATTTTAGCAAAGGAAAGATTTTCTGTATTCAGAAATTGGTTTTAAAAAAGGAGAGAAAAAGAAAATCCCTACGACTAAACCTTTTAATAGAATGTAAAGCCCTTTCCCTGAATATATTTGGGAATGTTATTTCAATCTAGAATTTTTAATTATCAAACTAACAAATGACACATTAAAATGTTGGCCACATCACTCAAGCTGCTCTTTGTATTGTTTGCTGTGAATATACACACAGTGGGAGGAGAGAGGAGAAAGCATTATTACCCTTGGTTCACAAATTATGAAATGAGGCTCTGCAGAGGAGAAGTTGTCTTTTCAAGGTCAGCCAGGTAGTTAGTGTAAAATATCTTCTGATTTATAGTCTTACATCTTTTTCACTCTGCCATCCTGATCCTACAATCATTTCTAGACCTTTTGCAAACTTTGTTTATATCCCAATATAAACTTCATATAGTATTAAAGTCATTATAATGATTGCTTACTAAGCTAGAGAGAAAAATTACCTAGAAGAGATCACCTCATTAATCTCTTAAATATTCTCAGTTATCATCATGTGGCTTTTATGATAAAAAACCCTTGTATGGTACCCCCTTTTCCAGCTTTATCTTCACATTGGAGAACCATATCCCCATTCATTCTGTAGACCACACTAGAAACATCAGCATTATTCTTGACTCTCTTTTTTTACTCTTCATACTTAGTTAATGAGAGACCCAAGAGATTACCAAAAAAAACACTCTAAGAGAACTATTACTATATGAATTCCTACCCCACGTTCACTGTATTTGTTTGCAGTGTTTGTACTCAGAATTTTGTTAAGTTTAATTTTTGTTTGTCTCATAAAATAACCGATTGCTTCCGCAACTGCTGCTAGCAGTATGTGAATGTCAAGTAATAAACCCCTCCCGGACATTCCTTTGCTTAGCCTGCCTGCTTGCTAAACCTAGCTTATCTGACATTCCACTCTGCTCATTTAGCAGCTCCCCCATCAATCACAAGTAGCTGAGCGGACCAGACCAATCCCAAGTGCCCCCGTACCCATTAGGAGAAATTAACCTATCATGTAAAAACAAGTTTAAAGTTCTTTCCCCTCCCTCTGTAATGATGTATAAAAACTGCTTGCCATGCTGGATCGGGGCTCTCATCCCTGAAGCTGCTGCTTCGGGCGTGAGCCCAGACTCGAGCCTGAATAAAGACCCTTGTGTGTTTGCATCAGAGCTGGCTCTTTGTTGGTCTCTCGGATTCTGAAATTTGGGTTTAACATTTGGAGGCCCCAGCGAGATTTTTTTATTCCAGAGACCTCCAACTCCAGCCTGTAGGGTCTCCACATGGGGGAGTGCACTGTATTGTCTGTCTGTCTGCTTAATTGTTACTCGTTGTTAGCGTGCTTCTTGCTATCTATTTTATAAGGCTAGAGTAAGGTTAAGCAGACGCGCTATCTAGGACCGCTGGCCAGAGGTCTTGGGAGACATCTCTCGATCTCAGAGGGAGCCTAGGCGCTGGAAAGCGCAGGCACAGAGGGGGTCCAGGCACGAGAGGCACGGACTCAGTAGCTCTCGCATGCAGTGGCGGTCTGAGAGAGGGGGTCGTCTGGTATGCCCCCATTCGGAGGATAGCGCTGTCCTCATATCTGAAGGTAGCCCAGCACCAAGAGGTGTGGGCTTGCCTTCAGATTGGTTTTGTCTTTGTCTCTACGGCCGG
>NW_007238029.1:2202-3129 GCF_000164805.1 Carlito syrichta | reverse complement strand
TAGGTAAAAGTTAATGGAAACAATAAAAGAAATTCTGTAAACTCTCGAGGCTAAAAAAGTTAATAGTTAGTCTGTGTTGGGGGTATACCAACCTATCAATTGCTAACAGGTGTCTCTTACTTTGAATCTGTTAAAAAGCTGGTTAAGTCATTGTGCTTTGTTTAATGGGACATATGGTCTTCTAAAAACTTGATTGGCGCATATTTTTCAATGTCATCTTGTCTCTTCTTATTTAAGTGGTGTCTTCTCCTAACCCACTGGCGCTGTTAAAATTTCTGCCTTTTGTTGTTAAGGTTATGGAAATTTGCCTGTTGTGTATAAGACGTGTTACTGGTTATCTTAAACTCTTTCCGGGGACCACTCCCCCTCCATTTCCCTAGCCTGCATTCTCCTTCGTAAATTCTGAAGGAGCTCATTCTAACCCACCTGTAAAGAAATGGAGAAGTGCAATGTAAGTTAATGCTAGCCTTAAAAAAATAATAATAATTTTGTGATCTTTCTCTGGCAACTAAGGGAATGAATAAGCTGTTCTCGTTTTCAAATGCTAAAAGCCAGGTTAATTAAAAGTAAGTCCGGTTCTGAAGGTTTAGGCCTTGCCTAAAATCGTAATCCACTGCTTGTCCCTGTAAAACTGTTACGAAGTCTCTCAGAGTCTTGAAATGTATGCTGAGTCTTTACTTTATACTGTAATGCTAAGTAACACTAATGATTGCGTTTTTTGGCTATGCTCATTTAATTGTCCACATCTTATGACTAAGGCTGCTGTTTAGTAATTCATGAGAATTTTTAACAATTTTGCCTGTTTAGAAATAAATAGGAACAGATCATTTTACATCTTGGTGGTCTGTTCACTCTAAAAAAAAAAAAAGGAGAAGAACTCCAAAATGAGCACCAGAGGAAAGGTAAACAAATTGGCAGTTGCCACTG
>NW_007238029.1:0-910 GCF_000164805.1 Carlito syrichta | reverse complement strand
GTATTTGGTATTTCATCACTCAGGATCCAAATCCCTGAAATGAACTTTGTTAAACCTATAAAATTGTTTAATGGTAGGCCTCTAAGGAAAGGGGGGCCACAAACATAAATGCTCATAAGAAGATGTGTTGTCTATTTGAAATAAATTTTAATTACAGTTTATAAGCATATTTCCCTAGACACTTCTTGAACCAGAAGAAATTCAAAACATCCAGGGAAAGTAAGTGCTGCTAAAAATTTAAAAAGGAAGAACCCAATCAGCGACTGTAAAAAAAAAAAAAAAGGGGGGGGACCCTAAGTGTGGTCCTGTTCCTATAGCGGTCTAGAGAATTTAAATAGCTAACTTCTCTATGAAGTCTCAAAGGGGGGGTGAACAAAAGCCCCTGCTAAGGGAAAAGGACCCACAACAGGCTTTTAAATAAAGTAAACAGGCCTCTTAACTCTTTTTGTTAGGGGCATACAGGCAAACTTAAAAGAATTTGGAAGTCTTGCCTTGGAGCAACAACACAAAAAAAGAAAAAGCAAAGTTTTTTAGTTGTTGTTGTTGTTGTTGTTGTTTTTCTTTCTTTTTTTATTTTTTTCTCTTTTCAAAATCGTTAAACTGTAATTTTGGCCAAATAAGACTTTTTTTATGAAATGGCCAGTCTCTGGGCCATTTGGCCTTTCTTAAACAAAACTCGCCTGGGCGGGCCTTTAAACTTGCAACGTGCCATCCAAAGGGAAATACCTCTAACTGCTATCAACCTTGCCGCTGGGCTAGTGGCAGCCCAGGTGAGGCCAACTGCTGATCCTGAACCAGTTACATGTTTCTGTGTTTATTCACACAATCATACAAGAAATATATATTTAAGCATTTGCCGCATCCTGCCACAAAATGAATGGAGAATAACCTGGGCTTCACTCTCTAGCAC
>NW_007238028.1:0-943 GCF_000164805.1 Carlito syrichta | reverse complement strand
GTCTGACTTAAGGCATCCAGATTTGTTTCAGTAGTGGCATTATTTTCAGGCACTGGCTGGAAATTTTTGCATGACTATTATGTGGGCATAAAAATTACTGGATTCTAGCTCAATAAAAGGAATAAAGTCAGGCCTACATTTTGACAATTGTAGGCAGTGGCTGATTACCTTTTTATATAAAAGCTATAAGGTCTGAAGTTATTATAACTTAAATGATAAACTTTAATTTCTGTAGCTTTATTACAAGTACCAGCTTTTGTATTTCTGGACTATAATGGTAGCCTGACAGATTGCTTTAGACTATAATTTGAACTAGGCACTTAAGTAAATTCTATATAAAATTTGAAGAGGAATACGAAAATGTTTGGAGAATTGCATTCAGAAAAGACTTTATTATGCCTAGATTGTTTATAGAACTTCTTTTGTATGTATATATTTTTTAACTTTCCTTATACCATTTTGGTGTGCTTATACCATTTCATTTTTTTTTATTTTTTATTTTTTTTGTTCTCTACCCCCTTTTAAAAATTTTTATAACTATCTACTTTATTATAGGACAGAAGTGTACCATATAAGATTTCCTCTTAGATAAATATATATATATATATATTTATATTCCTTTCTTTTTTTTTTCTGCTAAAACCCTATTTTTATATTAACAACCTTTTTACATTTTTCCTTTGCCTTTTGCTTTCCTTTTTACTTATTTATAGATAACCTTTTACAGTCATAATTTGAATTTACCTTTTAGTTATTGTTAGGTGAGACATTTAGTTTTTGGAACACCTTTAATTCCACTAGAGAGCAGGTTTTAGGAGGAAGAAATTCAGTATGAGCACAAGGGCTAAAAACTTAGCCTTAGTATTAATTAAGAAATTAATTTGGACCCCAGCCACATTTATATAGACCCAAGGATTCTCTGGGTGGATGGCATACAGAGTGC
>NW_007238027.1:0-733 GCF_000164805.1 Carlito syrichta | reverse complement strand
AATGCCTAGTTCAAACTGTAGTCTAAAACAATCTGTCAGGCTACCATTATAGTCCAGAAATACAAAAGCTGGTACTTGTAATAAAGCCACAGAAATTAAAGTTTATCATTTAAGTTATGCTAATAACTTCAGACCTTATAGCTTTTATATAAAAAGGTAATCAGCCACTGCCTACAATTGTCAAAATGTAGGCCTGACTTTATTCCTTTTATTGAGCTAGAATCCAGTAATTTTATGCCCACATAATGGTCATGCAAAAATTCCAGCCAGTGCCTGAAAATAATGCCACTGCTGAAACACATCTGGACGCCTTAAGTCAGACAGGGAGAGATTTTCGATCTCTGGCTAGGCAGGACTGCGCCCATTATCAGCTCTGAAGAAATTACAGAAGACGGACCTTCACCCCTCAGCACCCCAAATGATTATGGGATCAAAAAAAAATCTCTAAAGAATAAATAATTGAGGCAGGGTAGCTAGCACAGGCTAGACATAAATAAATTTCCTATAGGTAGGCTTTAAAAGGCGCTTAAACATTTCTACTGCAGGCCAAGTGGCAACCTGTCCCACCCCTTGATGAATCCAAGGAAAACTCCATTAGATAAAACTAGAACAGTATAATTTCAATTTGCAGGTTAGCATAATAATCACTAGAAATCCTTTGGAAACATAAATTAACTAACATAGTATTTGGTGTTTCATCACTCAGATCCAATCCCTGAAATGACTTTGTTAA
>NW_007238026.1:0-821 GCF_000164805.1 Carlito syrichta | reverse complement strand
TCCAAAACAACTGGAATTCTAGGTCAACAGGAAATATCTCAGTGTCTTGCTGAGAATGAAGAAGGAATCTAGGTAATGGGAGTTCTCATACACAGGAAACTACACGGCCTCTTGCTAAGGAAGAATAAGGAATTTTGGTTGCACGAGTCCTCAGTCTAAAAATCCACAGAGCGTCTTACTTAGAAGTAACCATGAATCAGGTTGTTAATGTAGGAATCTGTGTAGTGGGAGTCCTAAAATACAGGAAACTGGACTGCATATTTCTAAGAAAGAATAAAGAATCTGGGTTACACGTGTCCTCAATCCCTAAAAAACTTCAGTGTGTCTTGCTAAGGGCTAAACACGATTCAGGGTTTTTGAAGCATTAATCTGTGGAAATGGGGTCCTCATATGCAGGACAATACACGGTCTTCTGCTAAGAAAGAATAAGGAATCTGGGTTGCACCTGTTCTCTATCCTTAAAGAACTACAGGGCCTCTTGCTAAGGGCTAAACAAGAATAAGGGATTAGAAGTAGGAATGTGGGTAATACTCCTCATAACAGGAAACTTCGAGGCCTCTTGCTAAGGAAAAATAAGGAATCTGTTTTACACGGTTCCTCAATCAGATAATCTACATGGCGTTTTGCTAAGGGCTAAACCAGAATCAGAGTTTTAAAACAGGAATCTGGGGAAAGGGAGTCCTCATATACAAGACACTTCACGGCCTCCAGCGAAGGAAGTATAAGGAATCTGTGTTACACGAGTCCTCAATCCGAAAAAATTCTCAGGACGTCTTGCTACTGGACAAACAAGATTCAGGGCTTCGAGCTCCCCTCATGTG
>NW_007238025.1:0-1608 GCF_000164805.1 Carlito syrichta | reverse complement strand
TGGTGGCCGAGGTGGGTGGATCACCTGAGTCCAGCTGTTGGAGTCCCCGGTGACCATGAGTACGCCCCTGCACTCCAGTCTGGGCAACAGAGTGGCATTCTGACACCAAATAATAATAGTCACCATCACCACTACCACCATCACTCCTGCCACCCAGCACGAGGATTCAACCTCAGGGAGGGGAGAGAAAAAAGCCCTTTCTGGCCTGTTTTTCATGGGAGGTTACAATGGTGGCCACCATGCACATCCATCACATGGCCTTGGCCAGGCACCCCAGATAGCCTGCCTGCACCCTCCACCCTCGTGCCCCGTGGCAAAGAGGAATGTGAGCTCGTGGAGCAGACGACATCATCATAGGGCTGCCATTGGACACAAAGTTATCAAGGTGGTCCAGCAGCAATGCTGCCAGCCCTGAATCCGGTCACCTGGTCTGACACCACCAGGCAGATGGAGGGCCCCTTCCTATTCTGATAATTCCATTGTCCACCAGCCATGCGTACTTTTCCCTGGGGAGCCGTGAACACCCATCGTGATGCATGTGGGAGGCCAACATTTTGTGGCCAGAATCTGTTAGCCAGGCTGGTGCGTGGTGGCACAATTGTGTCTCCTGGGACATCAACAAGCAGGGCTCAAATGGCCCTCCTGCATCAGCACCATAGCAACCGGGAGTTGGGGACACCATGCCTGATTTGATTTTGGGGACCTCTCGCTGAGATGAGGTCTGGTCAAGTAGCGCGTGTTAGTGTCCAACACCAGGGCACAGGCAGAATCCCGCCTCAGCCTCCCAAGTCCTGGGGATGATGGCCATGAGCCACAGTGCCCAACCTGGACTCACACATGCTATTGGTGGGGTCGATGCAAAGGCACACCCAGGGACAAAGGCCACCACATTCTGTGTAGCTGTGACCGTGGGCACCACCATGTGCGACTCAAGGGTTTGCATTCTGGTGAGCAACGAGGCCTCACTACATTGCCCAGGTATGTCTCGAGCTCCCACGTTCTCGCATTCCCCCGCCTCGGCCTCCCAAAGTCACAGTCTGATTGTCTGCAGATACACTTTTTTTGGGGAGCTCTAAACCCAAGACTGAGGCGTCCTTCCCCAATGATCTCTGTTCACGATGATCCCAACTCCATATACAAATGGATACTTTTCTTTACTTTTTCTTTAAGTCAGAGTCTCACTCTGTTGCCCAGGCTGGAAGGCAGTGGCTTGCTTCCGGCCACTGCAGCCTTGGTTCTCTGGGATCTAGTGAGACTTACCCCCTGGACATCTGAGCAGAAGGAACGACAGGAATGTGCCAACACGCCTGGCTCATTTGGGATGGAGGCTAGAGACAAGGTCTCGCTGAGTTGCCCAGGAGCATCTCAAACTCGTGGGCTCAGCCCAGTCACTGGCCTCACCTTCCAATGTGCTGTGATGATGAGGGTGAACCCCCAAACTCAGCCTCAATACTTTATCAAAAATGAAAAAGAAGGCCTGGAGTGGTGGCCAATACCTGGAATCCCAGCACTGTGGGAGGCAGAGGTGGGAGGATGACTGGGACCCAAGAGTTAAAAGCCACCTGGGGTCACACAGGGAGACCCTGTCTCCACCAACATCCAAACAAA
>NW_007238024.1:0-12749 GCF_000164805.1 Carlito syrichta | reverse complement strand
GAACGGAATGGAGAGGAAAGGGAAGAAATGGAATGGATAGGGATGCAATGGAGAGGAACACAATGGAATTGAAAGGAATGGAGAGGGAAGGAACTGGGAGAAATGGAATAGCATGGAATGAAATTTAGTGTAATGGAATAGAGGAATCGAATGGAATGGAATAGAATGGAAAGGATTGGAATGGAGAGGAATGTACAGGAATGGAATGGAGAGAAATGAAGTGGAAAGGAATGCAATGGAATAGAAAGGAATGGAAAGGAATTGAGTGCAATGGTTTGAAAAGTAGAGGAAGGGAATGGACATGAATGGAATGAAATAGAATGCAGAGAAATGGAGAGAAATGATTTGGAGACGAAAGGATGAGAATGGAAGAAAATTGAATGGAGAGGAATGACATAGAATGGTATGGAATTTAAAAGAATGGAATGGAATGGTATGGAGTGGAATGGAATGCAAAGGACAGGAGTGAAATGAAATGTAGTGGAGGGGAAGAGAATGGAATGCAATCAATGGATGGAGAAGTATGGAAACGATTAGTAAGGAATGGAATGCAACGGATGGAATGGAGAGGAAAGTAAGGGAATTGAGTGGGGAGGAACTGAATGGAGTGTGGTGGAATAGAATGGAATGGAATGGAATGGAAAGGAAATGAATGAAATGGAATGAAAAGGAGTGGAATGGAATGGAATGGAGATGAATAGGATTGAATGGATGGAATGGTATGGAGTGGAATGGATCAGAATAGTCCATAAATGGAATGGATTTGAATGGAGAGGAATGGATTGGAATGAAAAGGAATGGTATGTAATGTTGAGGAATGAAACGAAATGGAGTGGAAGTGAATGCAATAGGGGGAAAGGAATGGAACGGAATGGAGAGGAATAGAATGGTGAGGAATGGAAGCGAATGTAATGGGATGGAATGGAGAAGGAAGGAGAGGAATGGAATGAAGAGGAATGGAATGGAATTGTATGGAATGAAATGAAATGTAATGGATTCGAATGGCATGGAAAAGAAAGAGGAGGAATGGGTTGGAATTGAGTGGAAAGAAACGGAATGGGGGGAATGGAACTGAATGGAATACAATGGAGTGGAGTGGAGTGAAAAGGAAAGGAATGAAATGGAATGGAATGGGGATAAATGAAATGGATGGGAATGGAGAGCAATGGAGTGCATGGAATGGAATGGAATGCAAAGGAGAGGAAAGAAATGGAATAGAATGGAGAGGAATGGAATGGAATGGAGAGGAATGGAATGGAATGGCGAGGAATAGAATGGAATGGAATGGAGTGCACTGGAATAAATGGAGTGGACTAGAAGGAAATGGTATCTAATTGAATGGAATGGAAGGGAAGGGAATGGAGTGGAGTGTAGTGGAATGGCTTGGAATGGAATGGAGAAGAATGAAATGGACTGGAATGGAGAATAATGGAATGCATTGAAATGGAAATGAAAGGAATGGAATGGAGTGCAAAGGAGGGGAATGGAATTGAATAGAGATTAAGGCAATGGAAAGGTATGGAATGGAATGGAATGGATTGGAGAGGAATGGAAAGGAATGGAGAGGGATGAAATTGAATGGAATGGAATGGATTGGAATGGAATGGAGAGGAATGAAAAGGAATGGGATGGAATGAGTAGAGTACAATGGAATGGGATGGAGAGGAATGGAATGGAATGGATTAGACTGGAATTGAATGGAATATACAGGAAAGGATAGGAATCGAATGGAGAGGAATGGAATGGATTGGAGAGGAATGGAATGCAATGGAGACGAAAGGAATGTAATGGATTGGATAAGAATGGAATGGAATGGAATGGTGATGAATAAAATTGAATTGAACGGAATGGAATGGAATGGAGTGGAATGAATGGAATGTACTAGAATGAAATGGAGAGGAATGGAAAGGAATGGAGTGGAGAGGAATGGCATGCAGTGTAGTGGAAGGAAAGGAACGTAATAGAATTGAATGGAGAAATTGAATGCAATGGAAAGGAGGGGAATGAATGGGATGAAATGGAATGGAATGGAGAAGATTGGAATGAAAAGGATAGGAGTGCAAAGGAATGTAGTGGAGTGGAATGGAATGAAATGGAATGGAAAGGAATGGAATGCAGAGATGGAATGGAATGGAGTGGAACGGAAAGGGAAGGAAAGGGATGGAATGGAATGGAATGGAATGGAGAGAATGGAATGGGGAAGAATAAAATGGAATGGAATGGAAGTGAGAGGAATGAAACAGAATGGAATGGAGAAGAATGGAATGAAATGGAATTTAATGAAATGGGAAGGAGAGGAATGGAATGGAATGGAATGGGGTACATGAAATTGAGTGGAATAAATGAAAGAATTGGAATGGAATGCAATTCAATGGTGTGGAATGGAATGAAGTTAAGAAGAACAGAATTGAGTGGAATGGAATGGAATGGAACGGAATGGAAAGGATTGGAATGTAAAAAAATGTAGAGGAAGGGAATGGAGAGATATGGAGTGGAAAGGAATGCAATGGAATAGAATGGAATGGAAAGGAATAGAGTGCAATGGCTGGAAATGTAGAGGAATGGAATGGACTTGAATGGAATGAAATGGAATACAGTGTAATGGAGAGAAATGGTTTGGAGACGAATGGATGAGAATGGAAAGAAATTGAATGGAGAGATATGTCCTAGAATGGTATGGAATTTAGTAGAATGGAATGGAATGGAGTGGAATGTAATGCAATGGACTGGAGTGGAATGGAATGTAGTGGAGGGGAAGAGATTGGAATTCAATGAATGGAATGGAGAAGAATGGAAAGGAATAGTAAGGAATAGAGTGGAGTGGATGGAATGGAGAGGAAAGTAACGGAATTGAGTTTGGAGGAAACGAATGGAGTGTGGTAGAATAGAATGGAATGGAATGGAATGGAAAGGAAAGGAATGGAATGACATGAAAGGAGAGGAATGGAATGGAATGGAGATGAATGGGATTGAATGGATGGAATGGAGTGGAGTAGAATGGATCAGAATAAGCCATAAATGGAATGGATTTGAATGGAGAGGAATGGATTGGAATGAAAAGGAAAGGTATGGAATGGTGAGGAATGGAATAGAACTGAGTAGAATGGAATGCAACGCAGAGGAAAGGAATGGAGAGGAATTGAATGGTGAGGAACGGAAGCGCATAGAATGGAATTGAATGGAGAGGAATGGAACGAAGAGTAATGGAATGGAATGGTATGGAATGAAATGAAATGTAATGGATTTGAATGCCGTGGAGAGGAATGGGGAGGAATGGATTGGAATGGAGTGGAAAGAAATGGAATGCGGGGAATGGAATTGAATGGAATAGAATGGAGTGTAGTGGAGTGGAATAGAATGGAATGAAATGAATTGGAATATAATGGAATGCAGTTGAATGGAATGTGTAGGAATGGAACGGAATGGAGAGTAATGGAATACAATGCAGAAGAATGGAAATGAATGGAATGGAATGGAGTTGAAAGGAGTGGAGTGGAATCGAATGGAAAGGAATGAAATGGAATGGATCGGAGAAGGAAGAATTGGAATGATATGGAGGTAATGCAATGCATTGCAATGGAATGGAAGGAAAAGGAAAGGAATGGAAAGTAGTAGAATGGAGAGGAATGGAATGAAATGGAATGGAATGGAGAGGAATGGAATGGAATGGCGAGGAATGGAATTGAATGGAATGGAATGGAATGCAGTGGAATAAAAAGAATGGACTAGAATGAAATAGACAGGACTGGAATGGAATGGATTTGAGTGGAATACAATGTAGTGGAGTGGAATGGAATGGAATGGAATAGAATGGAATGAAATGGAAAATGGAAAGGATTGAAAAGGAGTAGAATGAATGGCTTGGAATGGAGAGGAAAGGAATGGAATGGAGAAGAGTGGAATGGAATTTAGTGGAGTGCAGTAGAATAGAATAGAATGGAAAGGAATGAAGAGGAGTGGAATAGTATATAATGGAATGGAATGGAATGGCATAGAATGGAATGGAATGGAAAATGGAATGGAAAATGGAAAGGAAAGGGAAGGAATGGAATGAATGAATTGGAATGGAATGCAATGGAATGGAGAGGATTGGAATGGAATTGAGAGGAGTGGAATGGAATATGGTTGAGTTGAATGGAATGGAGAGGCTTGGAATGGAAAGTAGTGGAGTGGAATGGAATGGAATGGAGAGGTATGGAATGGAATTGAGGTGAAAGGATAGAATGCAATGGAGAGCAAAGACATAGATCAGTAGGGAGTATACTGAAATGGAGTAGAGTGGAATGTAATGGAGAAGAATGGAATGAAAAGGAATGGAAAGGAATGACATGGAGATGACTGGAATGAAATGGAATGTAGAGGAAGGTAATGCAATTGGGAGGAATAGAATGGAGAGGAATGGAATGGAATGGAGTGGAATGGATCAGAATAGTCCATTAATGAAATGGATTTGAATGGAGAGGAATGGATAGAAATGAAAAAGAATGTTAATGAATGGTGAGGAATGGAATGGAATGGAGTGGAATGGAATGCAACCGAGAGGAAAGGAATGATTTGGAATGGAGAGGAACTGAATGGCGAGGAACGGAAGCCCATGGAAGGGAATGGAAAGGAATGGAGAGGAACTGAATGGCGAGGAACGGAAGCCCATGGAAGGGAATGGAATGGAGAGGGAAGGAGAGGAATGGAATGAAGCGGAATGGAATCAAATGGTATGGATTGAAATGAAATGTACTGGATTCGAATGGCATGGAAAGAAATGGGGGAATGGAATGGAATGGAGTGGAAAGAAAGGGAATGGGGGGTGGAATTGAATGGAATAGAATGGTGTAAAGTGGAGTGGAAAGGAATGGAATGAAATGGAATGGAATGGAATGGGGACAAATGAAATGGATTGGAATGGAGAGTAATGGAATGCAAAGGAATGTAATAGAATGGAATAGAATGGAATGAAATGGATTGGAATATAATGGAATGCAGTTGAAATGAATGTGGAAGAATGGAAAGGAATGAGGAAGAATGGAATGCCATGGAGAAGAATGGAAATGAATGGAATGGAATGGAGTCGAAAGGAGTGGAGTGGAATAGAATGGAATGGAGTGAATTGGAATGGAATTGAGAAGAAAGATATGGAATGGTATGGAAGGGAATGGAATGCAATGCTATGGAATGGAATGGAAAGGAGAGGAAAGCAATGGAATGGAATGGAGTGGAATGAAGAGGAATGCAACTGAATGGAATGGAATGGAGAGGAATGGAATGGAATGGAATGCAGTGGAATGAATGGAATGAACTAGAATGAAATGAACAGTAATGGAATGAAATGGGTTTGAGTGGAGTAGAATTTAGTGGAGTGGAATGGAATGGAATGGAAAGGAATGGAAAGGAGGGGAGTGGATGGAATGGAATGGAGTGGAAAGGAATGGAATGGATAGGAGTGGAATGGAATGTAGTGGAGTGGAATGGAATAGAATGGAAAGGAATGGAATGAAGAGGAGTGGAATGTAATGTAATGGAGTGGAATAGAATGGCATAGAATGGAATGGAATAGAGAAATGGAAGATAAAGGAAAGGAGTTGAATGAATGGAAAGCAAGGGAATGGAATGGAATGGAGAGGAATGGAATGGAATTGAGAGGAGTGAACTGGAATGCAGTGGAGTGGAATGGAATGGAATGGAATGGAGAGGCTTGAAATGGAAAGCAGTGGAGTGGAATGGAATGGAATGGAAAGTAATGGAATGGAAAAGAACGGAATGTAGGAAAGGAATGGAATGGAATTGAGTGGAATGGAAGGAAGTGAGTTGGAATGGAAAGGAAAGGACTGAGGAGGAATGGGATGGAATGAAATGGAATGGAGAGAAGTAGAATGAGGAATATTGGAATGGAATGGAATGGAGAGGAATGGAAGGGAATGCAATGTAATAGGGTGGAATGGAAAAGAATGCAACTGAATAGAATGGAATGGAATGCAAAGGAGAGTAATGGAATGGAATGGAATGGGGAGTCATGGAATTGAGTGGAGTAAATGGAAGGAAATGGAATGGAATGGAATACAATGGAGTGGAATGGAATGAGGTGAGGAAAATGGAATTGAGTGGAATGGAATGGAATGAAATGGAGGGGAACTGAAGACATTGAATGGATAGCGATGGAATGGAGAGGAATGGAATGGAATTGAATGAAATGGAGAGGGAAGAATTGCGAGGAAATGAATAGCATGGAATGGAATGGAATGGAATTGAATAGAGGAATGAAATTGATTGGAATGGAATGGAATAGATTGGAATGGAGAGGAATGTAGAGGAATGCAATGGAAAGAAATGGAGAGGATGGAATGCAATGGAATGGGATGGAATGGCAAGGAGATGGAATGCAATGGCTTGTAATGTAGAGGAATAGAATGGAATGGAATTGACATGAAATGAATGGAATTGAATACAGAGGAACGTAGAGAAGTTGTTTGGAGACGAATGGATGAGAATGAAAGGAAATGGAATGGAGATAAATGAAACAGATTGATATGGAATGGAATAGAATGGATTGGAGTGGAAAGAAGTGGAATCGAATGCAATGGACTGGTAGGAATGGAATGTAGTGGAGGGGAAGGGAGTGGAAAGAAATGAATGGAACGGAGAGGTATGAAATGGAATGGAAATGAATGCAATGAAACGGATGGAATGGAGAGGAATGTAATGGAATTGAGTGGAGAGGAACGGAATGGAGTGTGGTGGAAAGGAATGGAATGGAAAGGAGAGGAATGGAATGGAATGAAATAGAGTGGAATGGAATGGAGAGGAATGGGATTGAATGGATTGAATGAAATGGAGTAGAATGGATCATAATAGTCCATAAATGGAATGGATTTGAAAGGAGAGGAATGAATTGAAATGAAAAGGAATGGTATCAATTGGCAAGGATTGGAAATGAATGGAGTGGAATGAAATGCAATGAAGAGGAAAGAAATGGAATGGAATGGAGAATGGTGAGGAATGGAATGGCATGGAATGGAATGGAAGAGAGGGAAGGGAAGGAATGAAATGAAGAGCAATGGAATGGAATGGAATGTTATGAAATGAAATGAAATGTGATGGAAAGGAATGGAGTGGAATGGAATGTGGACAAATGGATTGGAATTGAGAGGAAAGAAATTGAATGGGTGGAATCTAATTGAATGGAATGGAAGGGAATGGAATGCAGTGTAGTGTAGTGGAATGGTTTGGAATGGAATGGAATGGAGAAGAATGAAATGGATTGGAATGGAGAGTAATGGAATGCAAAGAAATGGAAATGAATGGAATGTAATGGAGTGCAAAGGAGGGGAATGGAATTGAATAGAGATTAAGGCAATGGAAAGGGTTGGAATGGAATGGAATGGATTCAAAAGGAATGGATAGGAATGGAGAGGGATGAAATTGAATGGAATGGAGTGGAATGGAATGGATTGGAATGGAATGCAGAGGAATGAAAAGGAATGGAATGGAATGAATTGAGTGCAATGGAATAGGATGGAGAGTAATGGAACGGAATGGAAAGGATTGGATTGGAATTGAATGGAATATACAGGAAAGGATAGGAATCGAATGGAGAGGAATGGTATGGATTGGAGAGGAATGGAATGGAATGGAGACGAATGGAATGAAATGGATTGGATAAGAATGGAATGGAATGGAATGGTGATGAATAAAATTGAATTGAACGGAATGGAATGGAAAGGAATGTAGTGGAATGAATGGAATGTACTAGAATGAAATGGAGAGGAATGGAAAGGAATGGAGTGGAGTGGAATGGAATGCAGTGTAGTGGAAGGAAAGGAAAGGAATGGAATTGAATGGAGAAATTGAATGGAATGGAAAGGAGGGGAATGAATGGGATGAAATGGAATAGAATTGAGAGGAATGGAATGAAAAGGATTAGAGTGCAAAGGAATGTAGTGGAGTGGAATGGAATGAAATGGAATGGAATGGAAAGAAGTGGAATGCAGAAATGGAATGGAATGGAATGGAGTGTATTTGAATGGAATGGAATGGGAAGGAAAGGGATGGAATGGAATGGAGAGAAATGGAATGGGGAAAATAAAATGGAAAGAAATGGAAGGGAGAGGAATGAGATTGAATGGAATAGAATGAAATGGAGAAGAATGGAATGAAATGGAATTTCATGGAATGGAAAGGAGAGGAATTGAATGGAATGGGGTACATGAAATTGAATGGAATAAATGAAAGGAAATGGAATTCAATGGAGTGGAATGGAATGAAGTTAAGAAGAACAGAATTTAGTGGAATGGAATGGAATGGAATGGAAAGGATTGGAAAGTAGAGGAATGTAGAAGAAGGGAATGGAGAGATATGGAGTGGAAAAGAATCCAATGGAATAGAATGGAATGGAAAGGAATTGAGTGCAATGACTGGAAATGTAGAGGAAGGGAATGGACATGAATGGAATGAAATGGAATACAGAGAAATGGATAGAAATGGTTTGGAGACGATTGGATGAGAATGGAAGGAAATTGAATAGAGAAGTATGTCCTAGAATGGTATGGAATTTAGTAGAATGGAATGGAATGGAATGGAGTAGAATGGAATGCAATGGACTGGAGTGGAATGGAATGTAGTGGAGGGGAAGAGATTGGAATGCAATGAATGGAATGGAGAAGTATGGAAAGGAATAGTAAGGAATGGAGTGGATTGGATGGAATGGAGAGGAAAGTAACGGAATTGAGTGGAGAGGAACCGAATGGTGTGTGGTGGAATAGAATGGAATGAAAAGGAGTGGAATGGAATGGAATGGAGATGAATGGGATTGAATGGATGGAATGGGGTGGAATAGAATGGATCAGAATAGGCCATAAATGGAATGGATTTGAATGGAGAGGAATGGATTGGAATGAAAAGGAAAGGTATGGAATGGTGAGGAATGGAATGGAACTGAGTGGAATGGAATGCAACGCAGAGGAAAGGAATGGAATGGAATATAGAGGAATAGAATGGTTAGGAATGGAAGCATATGGAATGGAATTGAATGGAGTGAGAAGGAGAGGAATGGAATGAAGAGTAATGGAATGGAATGGTATGGAATGAAATGAAATGTAATGGATTTGAATGCAAAGGAAAGCAAAGGGGAGGAATGGATTGGAATGGAGTGGAAAGAAATGGATTGCAGGGAATGGAATTGAATGGAATAGAATGGAGTGTAGTGGAGTGGAATAGAATGGAATGAAATGAATTGGAATATAATAGAATGCAATTGAATGGAATATGGAGGAATGGAACGGAATGGAGAGGAATGGAATATAATGAAAAAGAATGGAAATGAATGGAATGAAATGGAGTCGAAAGGAGTGGAGTGGAATCGAATGGAATGGAATGAATTTGGAATGGATTGGAGAAGAAAGAATTGGAATGGAATGGACCGGAATGGAAGGCAATGCAATGGAATGGAATCTAAAGGAGAGGAAAGGGATGGAATGGAATGGAGTAGAATAGAGAGGAATGGAAAGAAATGGAAGGGAATGGAGAGGAATAGAATGGAATGACGAGGAATGGAATTGAATGTAATGGAACGGAATGGAATGGAATGCAGTGGAATGAAAAGAATGGACTAGAATGAAATAGACAGGAATGGAATGGAAAGGATTTGAGTGGAATAGAATGTAGTGGAGTGGAATGGAATGGAATGGAATAGAATGGAATGGAAAAACAGAAAGGATTGAAAAGAAGTGGAATATATGGCATGGAATGGAGTGGAATGGAATGGAATGGAGAAGAGTGGAATGGAATGTACTGGAGTACAGTAGAATAGAATGGAATGGATTGGAATGAAGAGGAGTGGTATGGTATATAATGGAGTAAAATGGAATGGCATAGAATGGAATGGAATGGAAAATGGAAAGGAATGGAAAGGAATGGATTGAATGGATTGGAATGAAATGCAATGGAATGGAGAGGATTGGAATGGAATTGAGAGGAGTTGAATGGAATGTGGTGGAGTTGAATGGAATGGAGAGGGTTGGAATGGAGAGTAGTGGAGTGGAATGGAATGGAATGGAGAGGTATGGAATGGAATTGAGGTGAAAGGAAAGAATGCAATGGAGAGCAATGGCATAGAACAGAAGAGATTAGAATGGAATGGAGTAGAGTGGTATGTAATGGAGAGGAACGGAATGAAAAGGAATGGAAAGGAATGTCATGGAGAGGACTGGAATGAAATGGAATGGAGAGGAAAGTAATGCAATTGGGAGGAATGGAATGGAGAGGAATGGAATGGAATGGAGTGGAATGGATCAGAATAGTCCATAAATGGAATGGATTTGAATGGAGAGGAATGGATTGGAATGAAAAGGAATGTTAATGAATGGGAGAAATGGAATGAAAAGGAGTGGAATGGAATGTAATGGAGTGGAAAGGAATGGTTTGGAATGGAGAGGAATTGAATGGTGAGGAACGGAAGCCCATGGAATGGAATCTAATGGAGAGGGAAGAAGAGGAATGGAATGAAGAGGAATGGAATCAAATGGTATGGAATGAAATGAAATGTAATGGATTCGAATGGCGTGGAAAGAATGGGGGAATGGAATGGAATGAAATGGAAAGAAAGGGAATGGGGGGAATGAAATTGAATGGAATAGAATGGAGTGAAATGGAGTGGAAAGGAATGGAATGAAATGGAATGGAATGGGGAAAAATGAAATGGATTGGAATGGAGAGTAATGGAATGCAATGGAATGTAATAGAACGGAATAGAATGGAATGAAATGGATTGGAATATAATGGAATGCAGTTGAATTGAATGTGGAAGAATGGAATGGAATGAAGAGGAATGGAGTGCCATGGAGAAGAATGGAAATGAATGGAATAGAATGGAGTCAAAAGGAGTGGATTGGAATAGAATGGAATGGAATGAACTGGAATGGAATTGAGAAGAAAGAAATGGAATGGTATGGAGGGGAATTTAATGCAATGCAATGGAATGGAATGGAAAAGAGAAGAAAACAATGGAATGGAATTGAGTGGATGGAGAGGAATGAAGCTAAATGGAATGGAGAGGAATGGAATGGAATGGAATGCAGTGGAATGAATGGAATGGACTAGAATGAAATGGACAGAAATGGAATGGAATGGGTTTGAGTGGAGTAGAATGTAGTGGAGTGGAATGAAATGGAATGGAAAAATGGAAAAGAATGTAAAGGAGGGGAGTGGATGGGATGGAATGGAGTGGAAAGGAATGGAATGGATAGGAGTGGAATGGAATGTAGTGGAGTGGAATAGAATAGAATGAAATGAAATGGAATGAAGAGGAGTGGAATGTAATGTAATGGAGTGGAATAGAATGGCATAGAATGGAATGGAATAGAGAAATGGAAAGTAATGGAAAGGAGTAGAATGAATGGAATGCAAGGGAATGGAATGGAATGGAGAGGAATGGAATGGAACTGAGAGGAGTGAAATGGAATGTAGTGGAGTGGAATGGAATGGAATGGAATGGAGAGGCTTGGAATGGAAAGTAGTGGAGTGGAATGGAATGGAATGGAAAGGAATGGAATGGAAAAGAACGGAATGTGGGAATGGAATGGAATGAAGTGGGTTGGAATGCAATGGAATGAACTGGGGAGGAATGGGATGGAATGGAATGGAATGGAGAGAAGTAGAATGAGGAGTATTGGAATGGAATGGAATGGAATGGAGAGCAATGGAATGGAATGGAATAGGATGGAATGGAAAAGAATGCAACGGAATAGAATGGAATGGTGTGCAAAGGAGAGGAATGGAATGGAATGAAATGGGGTGTCATGGAATTGAGCGGAGTAAAAGGAAGGAAATGGAATACAATGGAGTGGAATGGAATGCAGTGAGAATGGAATTGAGTGGAATGGAATGGAATGAAATGGAGAGGAATGGAAGACATTGAATGGATAGCGATGGAATGGAGTGGAATGGAATGGAATTGAATGGAATTTAGAGGGAAGAAATGCGAGTAATAGAATTGAATGGAATGGAATGGAATAGAGGAATGAAATGGATTGGAAAGGAATGGAATGGAATAGATTGGAATGTAGAGGAATGGAATGGAAAGAAATGGAGTGGATGGAATGCAATGGAATGGTATGGAATGGCAAGGAGATGGAGTGCAATGGTTTGTATTGTAGAGGAAAGGAATGGAATGGAATTGACATGAAAGGAATGCAATTGAGCATAGAGGTATGGAGAGAAGTTGCTTGGAGACGAAAGGATGAGAATGAAAGGAAATGGAATGGAGATAAATGAAATAGATTGATATGAAATGGAATGGAATGGAATGGAAAGGAGTGGAATGGAATGCAATGGACTGGTTGGAATGGAATGTAGTGGAGGGGAAGGGAGTGGAAAGAAATGAATGGAAGGGAAGTGAATGCGATGGAACGGATGGAATGGAGAGGAATGTAATGGACTTGAGTGGAGAGGAAGGGAATGGACTGTGGTGGAAAGGAATGGAATTGAAAGGAGAGCAATGAAATGGGATGAAATAGAGTGGAATGGAATGGAATGGAGATGAATGGGATTGAATGGATGGAATGGAATGGAGTGGAATGGATCATAATAGTCCATAAATGGAATGGATTTGAAAGGAGAGGAATGAATTGGAATGAAAAGGAATGGTATAAATTGGCAAGGATTGGAAATGAACGGAGTGGAATGAAATGCAATGAAGAGGAAAGAAATGGAATGGAATGGAGAGGAATAGAATGGTGAGGAATGGAAGGGCATGGAATGGA
>NW_007238023.1:0-380 GCF_000164805.1 Carlito syrichta | reverse complement strand
TACAGGAAAGGATAGGAATCGAATGGAGAGGAATGGAATGGATTGGAGAGGAATGGAATGGAATTGAGGCGAATGGAATGGAATGGATTGGATAGGAATGGAATAGTGATGAATAAAATTGAATTGAATGGAATGGAATGGAATGTAGTGGAAAGAATGGAATGTACTAGAATGAAATGGAGAGGTATAGAAAGAAATGGAGTGGAGTGGAATGGAATGCAATGTAGTGGAAGGAAAGGAACGTAATGGAATTGAATGGAGAAATTGAATGGAATGGAAAGGAGGGGAAGGAATGGGATGAAATGGAATGGAATGGAGAAGAATGAAAATGAATGGAATGGAATGAATAGAATGCAATGGAAAGGGAAGGAGAAGAATGG
>NW_007238022.1:0-513 GCF_000164805.1 Carlito syrichta | reverse complement strand
GCAGGAGATTCCTTCAGATATTAACTTTTTCCTGGTATTTCAGGGACCCATTTCTCCAAGTTTTTTTTTTTCATCATTTTTGACTCAACTTTGTTGTTTTTCATCCAGCAAAGCTTCTGCAGCATCAAACTCTGCCTTGATTCCCAAATACTTCAGCTGTTCTTGAAAGTGATATTAAAATATTAGATTGTGGTGAGATCCTCTACCTGCAGGGATTCTATTTTGGTGGTATTTTCTCAGATCTGCCACCACTGGGATGATTACTATTCATTTTCAGTGGGAGAGGGGGATGACTTTCCAGACCAATCATAGCTACTTTGGAAATTCATATATTTTCTTGGTGGTTGATTTTGAGCATACAGTTTATATGTATACCCTGGTTTTCAACTTTCGATCAGTAGAGTTTGAGGATTTTTTTTTTCTTTTGTGTGGTGTTTGCAAGAGGAGAAAAATTGCTGCCTCACACTCATACCTGACATTGAACCCTTCAAGTTTTTATTTCTTTTTCTGCTT
>NW_007238021.1:0-482 GCF_000164805.1 Carlito syrichta | reverse complement strand
CCTTAGAATCCGCTGTGGGCCAACAGGCATGGCCCGACAGCCGTGGGATTCCTTAGGGAGGGGGGAGGAAGAGATAGAGAGAATTTTATTAAAACTGCAGTGGGTTAACAGCCGTGGGGCCCCTGGGACCCGCAGCAAACCGGTAGCCATGGGAGTTTTTAAAGTTTGAGAGAGATAAAGGAAAAGAGGAAGCCTTTAGGGTCTGCGGTAGTCGTGAAAGCCGAGGGTGTTTCCCCTCGCCCGGGGGCCGGAGGTGGGGGGGTTTAAAGTTCGTTCCCTCCGGAGTTCCCCGGAAAGTTTTTACTCCCTCGTTTGGGGAGGGGGACTTGCCTATTGAACGAGTGCTAGTGTGAATGTGGCTGGGGTGTTCAGAAGGGTGGGGAGAGTCTGAGAGAGCAGGATTGGCCACAGGCGCCAAATCGGGATCCCACCCAGGGGGAGAGAGAGACCTGCACAAGGGCGAGAAAGACCCAATTCACAGT
>NW_007238020.1:0-5499 GCF_000164805.1 Carlito syrichta | reverse complement strand
ATAATAAAAACTCTAAATATATACTTAATCTTCTTTCTTTTCTTAGCTACGTTAGGATACATCAATTTATGGAAAGTAATAATTATTAATATAACAGTGCACTATTGGGTTACTAACATTTATAGATGTAATTTGTTTAACAATAGTATCATAACAAGAGGGAAAAGGAATAGAACTGTATAGGAATAATGTCTCTATATTTCACTGTAATTAAGTTAGTACACAACTGAAGCTGTTTCTAAAGTTAAAATGTAT
This sequence comes from Carlito syrichta, assembly GCF_000164805.1. Lineage (NCBI taxonomy): Eukaryota > Metazoa > Chordata > Mammalia > Primates > Tarsiidae > Carlito > Carlito syrichta. The sequence continues at coordinate 5,244 of NW_007238020.1, read as the reverse complement.
ATGGTTAGTCCTAGAGCAACCACTAAGGAAATAGCTTAAAAGTATACTGAACAATATTAATAAATAATTTTTTTTCTAATTCTTTGAAAAATGACATTGGTAAGCGTATAGGGATTGTGTTGAATCTGTAGATTGCTTTAGGCAGTGTGGTCAATTTAACAATATTGAGTCTTCCAATCTATGAGCACGGGATTTTTTCCATGTGTTTGTGTCCTCTTCAATTTCTTTCATCAGTGTTTTGTAGTTCTCCTTGCAGAGACCTTTCACATCCTTGGTTTAATATATTCTCAGGTATTTTATTTTCATTTGTAGCTATTGTAAATGGGATAACTTTTTGGAGTTGGTCCTCAGCTAGATTATTGGTGTCTGGAATGCTACTGATTTCTGTATGTTAATTTTGCATACTGAACTTTAATGAATTTCTTTATCAAATCTAAGAGATTTTGGTGGAGTTTTTAGGGTTTTCTATGTATAAGATCATATCATCAGCAAACAGGGACAATTCAGTTTTTTCATTTTCAATTTGGATGCTTTTTTACTTATTTCTTTCTGTTGCCTGATTGCTCTGGTGAGGACTTTGAGTACTATGTAGAATAAGAATGATGAAAGTGGTCATCCTCAGTGTGGGGATTTCTGAAAGAACTAGAAATTGACCTTCCAAAGAACCCAGCTATTCCCCTGTTGAGAATATACCCGGAGGAACTCATATCATTTTACAAAAAGGATACCTGCACATGTATGTTTGTTGCAGCTCTATTCACAATAGCACAAACATGGAACTGACCAGGTTGTCCATCGCAGCTGGACTGGATAAAAAAAAAATGCGGTACATATACACAATGGAATATTATGCAGCCATAAAGAGGGACAAACATATGAACTTTGCAGCAACTTGGATGGATCTGGAGTCGGTCATACTCAGTGATCTATTACAGAAACAGAGAACTGCGTACCAGATGTTCTCACTCGCAAGCGGACCTTGAACAATTATAATACTATAAGAAAGGGATTGGCAATACTGGGAGACTGTCAGGGGAGGGAGGGTGGGACTGGCTGTTGAGGGAAAGCGCTAGGGGAGAGAGGGGCATACCTCATCAACAAGGGTACCTGCATAATCCACATTTGTATACCTAACCCTGAATTGTACCCCACATCTTTATAATAATAATAATAAAAAGAAAGTCATCATCCTTTTCTTGTTTCAGTTCTTAGAAGGAATGCTTTCAATTTTTTTCCCTTTAACTAAGATGGTGACTGTGGGTTCATAGTAAATGGCCTTTATTAAGCTGAAGTATGTTCTTTTTATGACTAGATTGTTGAGGCTTTTGATCATGAAGTGATGCTAAATTTTATTGAATACCTTTTCTGCATTTATTGAGATGATCATATGTTTTTTGTTATTAATTCTGTTTATGTGATATATCACATTTCCTAATGTGTATATGTTGAACCTGCTGGAAGCCAGTCTTAGAGGCCTTCTTGTGGACAGGGTCCGGAAGGCTGAAGACCCCAGGCTGCAGGGCAACACTGGGCAGCTGCTGTTCCTGCTTCTTCTATCTCCACTCTCGATCTCGCCAGTGGAAACCTGGAAGTTGGAAGATGTAAAGAGCTCTATATGAGAGAAATAATTTTTACCAAATAGTGTTTAGTAAAAGAAGGATTTGTCTTGTTAGAAGTATACTCTTCATTAGGGCACCCTTTGCTTTACTTCTCTTTATTAAGGAGGCTTGTAATTCTGGTTAGGGATTGTGACTAAAGTGACTAGAGCCCGAGGGGCATTTTGTTTTACAAACGTTGAAGCTCATTCTCCCTGATAGGGGATATATGACGCAGATTGTAAATACCAGGTGTGACATTGTGGAAAGTGAGTCAGGCCAACTTGCAGTTAAGAAACCCTGAGAATGTTGCTTTACCCTGGTTAATTGCAATTTGCTGTGTGAAGGCTTACAAATCAATGTGATAATTATAGTACTTAGAACTTGGTAGTGATTTATAATGTAATGGTTGTAGAGATAAGTAAGTTTTTGTATGGACATTGAGAAAAGGTAATCATTAAAAAATGTTAGGAGATTACAAAATTTATAGTTAATGTTAAATTTAAGAATAATGATTTTTAAGATAAAACATTAAAATAATTTATAACTCATACGTAGATAAGAGATGACATTCGGAGATAACATTCAGGGTTAAAGATGACACGTTTGATATTGCAGTTTAAAAAAAAATAAACAGGACATCATTATGGTTCTAAAAAGAAGATAGACAGAACCCCATTAGGGTTAACAAAGATCAAAACAGGATGGACAAGAAATTTATTAAACTGGGAACTGACTAACTCTGAGACAAAAAACATGCTTTTGCCTTAAGCTGAAATCTACAGCATAAAAAGGAGTTGTAAAATACAATAAAGCGGCATCTGTCCTGCACAATAACAGAGTCAGTGTTCAAGTTTTCTCTCCTACACCAATGCCATTCCTCCTTCAGAAAACCCTGACCTGCTGGATTCCAGCATGAACCCACCAGCCACCCTTGATTCCAGGATGGCACCAGGATAAATAAACCTATGGATATTCCATTGTACTATATTTTCTTACAAATTCATTGTAATAGTGAAAGTACCAGGATATAAAGTATATTTCTCATTTGCAGAAGATAAAATGCAAGCAAGCAAGACTTTTCTCTACGTGCATCTTTGAATACACAAATAAAAAAGTTAAATTGCCAAATTTCTCTTTTCCTGAGATTTCTAAGTTAACTTAGGAGTGTTAAGAGTTTTGGTGAAAACTGTGGAGAGATACGTAAGAGCTTTCATGATGTTATGCTATCCCTAAAACCCTAGGTATTTATCTACATGATAATAAGACCTTATGTACATTACATGGTCTGATAGGTTTCATTTTTGATTCCTGAATGTGAGATACTATCAAAAGAATTGACAAACCTAGTCATGAAAACTAGTCAAGTTCAGTACTTTGTGAAGAATTTACCTCTTCATGAATTATTACACAAATCTTCATCAAACCTTTACAGGAAAAGTAAGAAAACTGTGCAGTGTTTATGAATGTGGTAAGATGAGGAAGTTTAGGGGGAACACTTCACAATACTAGTGGTCTTCTCTTGTTTTAAATGGAGTCTGTGGGGGCAGTCTGTATGGTCAAGTGCATGAATCACTCCCTCATTCCTCAGTATTCAAATCTACTTACTTGTGCTCAATTTAAGCAGGGGTTTCTAATTATACTTGCCCACAAGTGTCAGATGGAGTGTTGTCATAGGAGGGTATTCATCATCTGAAATCAGGATTAATGGAGAAGAGAGTCTTATGACTTGTGTTTAGGTGCATTGTTGTTGGGTGTGGGCTACAAAGACACTGCTCTCAACAGTCTCCACAATGGCTGTCTCACAAGGTTGGTCCTGATGCACCACAGATGTGGTTCACAGAGCTGGCTGGTAATTGTGTTTGATGTCTTCTGCTTAGATGTCTGTGGCCTTGACCCTTCTCTGCTCACACTCCAGTCATATCTGCTGGGTTGACAGGTTTGTTCCAGTATTTCCTAGGAAGCATTTGTTTGAAACAATATTCCAGAGAGTCTTCAGAATTTCCACCCTCACTATATAAGTCATTGTCTGATGACCACACACTGCTTGCATCCTTAACATGTGTCTTCATCAGAGGAGCTGTGAAGAATTCTAGTAACTTGTAGCTCCTCTCACTGTGATGCAGCTGGGGTTGCTTATGAAGATGGGCATTTTATCTCCGGTCCCATCAACATTATTCCTTTGATCTATTTTAAAGTCTGATACTTTTTTGTTAATAATGTGGATAACTGCCATAGCAGACACTTTTAAATATCTTACTGAACTCTCAAATAAACTAGATCAAGTAGAAAAATTGATCCCTATTTTACAGGTAAGAAAACTGAGGCTTGGAGAGCTCTTAGCTTTATAAATTTCACAAAAGTTTCTGGCATATTTTTAATCTTAACCTGAAGCTCTACCTGTAAGGTGTATTCTTCTTTGTGCCTCTCCACCAGTATCCTCAAGGCTACATGTCCCATTCAGGGTCCATTTTCTACCTGTTGACAGGAAACTTTCACAAAGAGGCTCTTGGTGGGAAAGACAGCTAGCTGGAGTTAGGCCATATATGTCCTGTGGCTTAGTCATGGAAAGGTTAGGCTTAATGAGTGAGTTGGAGCAGTAGCAGATCCTGACCAGTATTCACCTGGAAGATGTCTTCACATAAAATCATCAACTAAATTTTGTAGGTGTAGTTTCTTTGTCTTAATGTCTCCTCTGAGTTTTCTCTTGCAGGTTGTGCTATGCACTGACATATGGTACAAATATCAATGAAGATAATAGTTACTGTGCTACCAAACAGTAACAACATGCATTTTCTCTCCTTGTGTTGATTACAAAAGGAATATATGCCGTAAAAACAGTAAAATTGCATATACCTTTATAAAGTGAAAGTCCCCCTTCCCCCACAAGCTCACTCCTTTCTTAGAAGGAACTACTGTTATCAGGTTCATATTTATTCTTCTGAGCATTTCTATAGAATTTACAAATACACATTTCTATAGAAATTATACATTCATAAATTAAAATGCACATTTCTATAGAAATTATAAATATTTTTAAAAACAAATTACATCATGCGACATTGTTTTTTAATTTGCTATTTCCTAAGCTGCATATTATTGACATCTCTCCATGTCAATGCACATAATTCTAACTAACTTTCTAATGCCTTAAAGGCATTCCAAAAGATGGCTATACTATTCTTTGTTTAACTGTTCCTCCTTTGATAGAAACTTAGATTATTTATAACTTCACTATTATAAATTATGCTGCTATAAGACCCTTGTATGTAATTTACTATGCCAGAATCTAACTGCTCAGATTGCCTTAATTTCTAATAGTTGGAGAATATGTCATATTTTTAATATTTTGTTGGGAATTGCTGATTTATAAAAATTAATTTTATCAGTGGATAATGACACTTATGAAGAATCTGGACTTTGAAGTCATCCATCTCAGTGTTATGGCAGAAAAATCATGAAATTTAGTAAGTTCTATGCTCCCTCCATTAGTTTCTAACAAGTCAGTATTCCTGTAGCAACTTAAATTTAAATATTTGCATTGCCTTTACACTTTTTGTTCAGAAAAAAAGTATGACTTTGTTGGCTTAAACTTCTGACTGAAGGTGTTGTTGGTTGGGTTTCAGAGAGGTGAATGTATTGCTGTTGT
>NW_007238019.1:0-9142 GCF_000164805.1 Carlito syrichta | reverse complement strand
TTATGACCAAGTAAGCTTCATCCCTGGGATGCAAGGCTGGTTCAACATTCGTAAAACAATAAATGTAATTAAATACATTAACAAATGTCAAATCAAAAACCACATGATTATATCATTAGATGCAGAAAAAGCTTTTGATAAAATCCAGCACCCCTTCTTGATAAAAACCCTCAAACATCTAGGCATACAGGGAACATACCTCAAAGAAGTAAAAATCATCTACAAGAAACCCACAGCCAGCATACTCCTAAATGAACAAAAATTGGAACCATTTCCCCTGAAAACTGGAACAAGACAAGGATGCCCACTCTCACCCCTCCTGTTCAATATAGTATTGGAGTCCTGGCTACAGCAATCAGAAAAGAGAAGGCAATCAGGGGTATCCAAATAGGAAAAGAGGAAGTCAAATTATCTCTCTTTGCAGATGACATGATTGTGTACCTTGAAAACCCAAGAGAATCTGTCAAAAACCTCCTTACACTGATAAAGACCTTCAGCAAAGTCTCAGGATATAAAATAAGTGTGCAAAAGACAATCACATTTCTTTACACCAACAATAAACAAACAGAAACCCAAATTAGAAGCACAATTCCATTCACAATCGCCACAAAAAAAATGAAATACCTTGGCATCTCCCTAACCAGAGATGTGAAAGATATTTACAATGAAAACTACAAAACTCTGCTCAAAGAAATCAAAGATGACACAAACAAGTGTAAAAATATTCCATGCTCATGGATTGGAACAATTAACATTGTGCAGATGTCCATCTTACCTAAGGCAATCTAGAGATTCAATGCAATACCTATCAAATTACCAGCAACATTCTTCTCAGACCTAGAAAAACAACACAGGAATTCATATGGAAACACAAATGACTAAGAATAGCCAGAACAGTCCTCAGCAAAAAAAAAAAAAAAAAAAAAAAGCAGGTGGTATCACATTACCAGACTTCAAACTTTACTATAAAGCTACAATCATCAAAACAGCTTGGTATTGGTATAGGAACAGGCATATAGATCAGTGGAATAGAATTGAGATTCCAAGAGTAAAACCTCAATTTCTCAACCAACTCATCTTCAACAAACCCTCAACAACCTATCACTGGGGGAGAGGAGACCTATTCAGTAAATGGTGCTGGGAAACTGGCTGATCACATGCAGAAGATTGAAACAGGACCCCTATCTATCCCCATACACAAAAATTAACTCCAAATGAATCAGAGACCTAAATGTAAAACCTCAAACCATAAGAACCTTAGAAAATGAAGGACATACCCTCATGGAAATCGGAACTGGCATCCAATTCCTAAACAAAAGTCGAAACCCACAGGCCATAAGGGATAAGATAGACAAGTGGGACCTCATTAAACTGACAAGCTTCTGCAAAGCCAAAGACATCATCAAGAGAGCAGGAAGACAGCCTACAGACTGGGGAAAAGTATTTGCTAACTCCAGGCTGACAAAGGCTTAACATCTTGGATCTACAAGGAACTCAAATGTGTTAAAAAGAAAAAAACAAACAACCCCATTATAAAATGGGCAAAAGATATGAACAGACACTTCACAAAGGAAGACATCCAAACAGCCAACAAACACACGAAGAAATGCTCAACCTCACTAATCATCAGGAAGATGCAAATCAAAACTACACTGAGGTACCATCTAACTCCCGTCAGAATGGCAATTATTAATAACTCAAAAAATAATAGCTTTTGGAGAGGGTGTGGCGAAAAGGGAACACTCCTACACTGTTGGTGGGAGTGTAAACTAGTGCAACCTCTGTGGAAAGCAGTGTGGTGACTCCTAAAAGCTCTAAACATCAACCTCCCATATGACTCCGCAGTCCCCCTACTGGGAATATACACTGAAGAACCCAAATCATTCTATAAAAAAGATACCTGCACAGGAATGTTTATCGCATCATTGTTCATAATAGCAAGAACCTGGAACCAACCACGCTGTCCATCAAAAGAGGACTGGATTAAAAAAATGTGGTACTTATAAATGATGGAATACTATGCAGCCATAAAAAATAACAAAATCATGAATTTCGCAGCAACCTGGATGGAGCTAGAGTCTATAATACTGAGTGACCTCTCACAGAAACAAAGATCTAAGTATCACATTTTCTCACTCATATAGTGGACCTTGATCATCCAACGCACTACCATAAAAAAATGACTGACAGTGGTTGGAAACCATGGGGGGGTGGGATGGGACTAATGGTAGTAAACATCTGTCTGGGGACAGGGAGACACCTGTTATCAACATGAGGGCTAAATGAAGCATATTTTTATACCTATCCCTTAACTGTACCCCACAATATCAAAATAAAAAATATTGATTAAAAAAAAGAAATAATGGTCAGGTTCGGTGGCTCAGCCTATCATCCCAGCCCTTTGGGAGGCCAAGGCGAGTGTATTGCCTGAGCTGGTGGGTTCAAGACCAGCCCAGACAACTTGGCAAGACCTCATCTCTTCAATAAGTCAAAAATTAGCTGGGCATGGTAGTATGCACCTGTAGTTCTGGCTACTTGGATGGCTGAGGCAAAAGGATCACTGGAGCCCAGCAAGTCAATGCTGGGGTGGCCATGAGTGTGCCACTGCACTCCAGCCTGGGTGACAGAGTGAGACTCCAGCTCAAAACAAACCAAAAAGAATTATATTGGCAGAAACACTGCCAGTATGACACCCATACAGAACAAAATGACAAGTATCATTTGGACCTCCTAAATTCGACTTCACAAAGCAATCAGGCAAAGCTACACACACGCTGCTTTTAATGGAAAAGGAAGGATGATTCAGAGTAGAATCAATAGCCCAGAGGCCAGATCCAGGAGCCGTGGAGTGTCATTGCTGGGCAGGAGTATTCTGAGCCCTAATCAGGCAACTTCCACGTGCCCAACTGGACTTAAACATCTGTGGCCTAGGCTTCTTGGGGCCTCCTGTCCTTCCTCCTTTTTGAGCAGAAGTGTCTGTTCCACTTGTCCTAAGCCTGCCCCATCACTGTGCTGAAAGTGGAGGAGACACAGGTGCTCAGATGAACTGTCCAGAAGAAGTTGCCTAATGGCACTATACCCGGGCAACCCCCTAGTGTTCCCTCCCACCGTGGGAGCTTTTCTGTCCTCTCAATAAATCCTGCTGCCTCAAAAGAAAACCAAACAAAAAAAGCACTACATTGGGTGCCTCAGCCACACCTGATCCCAATTTAGATGGCAAGACTGGCATTTGAGCAGATAATCTAATGGGTTGAGACTCTTGGGAACCTTGAATGAGTGCATCTTACACTTGGGAGATATGTAAGTCACTGGAGACCATAGGGCCAACTGGGGTCGCCAACCCCAAGATGGCCCAAAGAGTCCCACCTCTTGGCACACACAATAAATCCAATCTCTGTATCAATGGGCTTTTTTGGAAATGACGGCGCATGACTTCAGAGCTTAGGTCATGAAAAACATTGCATCTTCTCTCTGCTCTCCCTCATTTTGGGAGAATTCAACGCCCACATCTCAAGGACACCCAGCAGCCCTACAGAAGTGGCAAGGCCTCTTGCCAGCAGTCCTGTGCGGCAGTTGTTTTGGAAGGTAAGCCTTCAAGTGACATCTTTACTGAAATCCCTCCAGGACCCCAAGTCAGGACCACCCAGCCAAGCTCCTGCCACACTCCTGGCTCACAGAAACTATGTGAGATGATAAACTTCAAGTACAGATTGAGTCGCACACACTCCCAAACACCCCAATTCCTGGGGAGTCAGAGGGTTTTGATTTCTGTGCTGAGGGACAGATCGGTCACAGCTTGTCACAGGAACTGTATGGAGTCCCTTTTTAACAGTTTCATCAGCCTCTGCCTCTAGGACCCTCTCTCCACAAGGGGCTCAGGGAAGGATTTTAAGGTGTCAGACACTGGACTGCACAGTATTGTATCTACCCTTTCTGGTAGGTAAAAATTAAGTGGAAACAATAACACAGTAATGACACCACACAAAATGCCCTTTGTGGGGGCGGTGCATGACACCATCTCGCTAGGTGTATGGATGTTGTGGTTTGAGGTGATATTTTCCAGATATTTTCTTTTCAGAAGGGGTATCAATCCCTGTTTCAAATGCAGATGTGGATATAATTTCCAAAGAAATTGTGTGGAGGGAGACAGAAATGTGTATGGAATTGGAACAAAACAAACTTCACTTTTTTCAACATTCTGTAGAATTATTTTGAGGTTAGAAAACAAGTTTCTAAAAAATAAGTGATAAAAGCTGTGTACATTATCCATGGAGATGTTTCTCACCCCACCTCATGACCTGGAAGTTCTAGCTTGGCCCTACCCGAGGGATTCAGTGAAAACCAGGCACCCCTCCCCATTCTCCTTGGCCACACCCCAGCCTCCCTCCCTTCTCCTCTCCCAAAAGTGCACAAAACAAGAGCTCTTCTGTGAATAGGATGAGGACCCAGGGCAGGGGAAGGACCTGCCCGCACCACCAGCTGAAATGCCCTCCATGTGACAAGTAAGTTCCTCCAAGGGGCACTGTGAGCACTGAATAGAATCAGTGCCAAAAATGGGTAAAGGGTAGTTGGCCAGGTGTGCATCGTGGTTCACACCTAATCCCAGCGCTTTGGGAGCCTGAGGTGGGAGGATCGCTTGAGCCCAGATGTTGGAGACCATTCTCGGCAAGGGACTGAGACCTCATTCTACAAAAAGTTTTACAGAATAGCTGGACGTGATGGTGCACACTTGTCGTTCCAGCTACTTGGAAGGCTGAGGTGAGAGGGTCAGTTAAGCCCAGGAGGTCAAGGCTGCAGGGAGCTGTGAGCGAGTCACTGCACTCCAGCCCTGGCAACACCAGGAGACCCTGTCTCCGATCACACTGCGCAGGGAACACAGTGCCCACGCCCACACTCACACTTCATCCACACTCGGGGAGGCCAGTGCTAGCACTCCCTTTCACAGCTGACACGGAGCAGAGCGCCCACGGCGCTCGTCTTGGGCACGACGTGGGGCTGTGGGCCTCAGCAGCCAGGATTGGAACCAGCTTTCGTGAGGACACCCAACCGGCCCGCCCTGGCACCCATGGCGCAGGGCCTCGGCTCTGGGCGCGTCGTTGGAGGGACTGCCGCGGACACGCCCCATACAGACGCCCCACGCAGGCCTCCCTCCCAGGGGGGCTCAGACCCCCCAGCAGGCCTCAATCGCGGGAACGGAAGCACCGACCGAGGCAGGACCAGGCTGGGGACAGAGCAGGTCGAGTGGGCCGGGCACGAGCAGCCGGCCGAGCTCAGGGCAGCGTCAAACCTCTCCCACGGGCGCCCTCCGTCTCACGCCGGGGCCCCACACCCAGGACCGCCCGGCCTCGTGACCCTGGCCAGGTGGGCAGCGGGGCCGGCACCGGCCCAGGGCCCCTGGCCACCCAGAGCGACCCGCGCATGTGCTGGGGCAGCCAGGACGTCGGACCCTCGAGGGCGCGTGGGCAGGCCCGACCTCCCTGGAGAGCCAAGCCCTCCTCTGGCGCCTCCTTCTAGCCTCCACCTCCCACTCCCTCTTCCCCGCTCCTTCATCCCCCACTTCCGTCCTCCCCTTGCCTCCCCCTCCCCAAGGGCGAGCCTTCCTCCCCCTCCATCCCCTCCCCTCTTCCCCCAACTCCCGCAGTGGAGGCCAAGACTCCCGGCAGGGGGCGTGGCCCACAGGATGCGGGAAAAGGGCCACAGCTCCTTTAAGTGACTCCGGAAATGAAAGGAGCCCCTGCGGGATCGACCCAGGCAGGGCCGGCCAGAAACGAAGGGGCGAGAGGGCGGGTGCAGGGGCCGACAGGAAGCGGCAGGTGGCGGCCGCGCACGGGCGGCGAGGCCGAGCGGCGTCCAGCCCTGGCTGCTGCGCCCGGGCAGCTCTGGGGGTGGCGAGGCCGCGCAGGCCCGCCAGTCCCGTGGCCCCTGGCGGGCGCGGCCGGCGAGAAGCTGCGTGCAACCCGCACGTGCCACGACACTTGCGCGCCCGGCGATGCCCCGCTCGCCGACTGCGGCTTCTGTTTCCGCCGCCGCCAGCCGAGGCGCCCAGGCGGCGCTCTGGCCACTGGCGGGCCGCTTCCGTGCGCCTGCGGGGTGGCGGCCGAGGGGAGGATGGCGAGGCCCGGAGAGCGCGTCCCCGGACGAGAGCGGGCGGAGGAGGACGGCGGGCGGAGCGACGCGGACGCGCAGGACGGAGAGCCGGCGAGAGATGCACGGACGCAGGAGACCCCCAGGCGGAGGGCGACGCGGAGGGAGAGCGAGCCGGACCCGGAAGCCGAGAGGGCTGTGGCGCGCATGGCCCGCGCAAGTGCCCGGCCCGGGCTGGACCAGAGCGCCCACTGCCGGAAGGACGGAGGCCCCTCTGCGTCTGTGCCCGGCCGTCGGGGCGCGCCGGGCCTGCGCGGTCCACACCGGACGAGGCCTTCAAGGAGCAGAGGGTGCGTGTGGGGCCCTGGGGGGGCGGGACAGGGGCACCCGGCCTCCCTGCGGGCCCCACCTGGTTCCGCGCTCGCGGAGGGGCGGGGAGCGGGGGAGCGGGCATCCAGGGAAGTTGGGGCTTCGACCCAGAGACGTCTGGCGCGGTTCTGGCGGGCACTCCCCAGGCACTGACCTCCTCCGTCCCCGCCCCGTGGGTCCCGCTGGTTTGGGTTGTCCCTCGTGTGTGCCGCTCGCTTTGGGTTCGTGGTGCTTGAAACTTGGTGTAGGGGGCACGGTGCGGTGCGGGCGAGTTCTCTGCCCTCCCGCCCCCCACCCTTCTCGCCTGGCACCCGGCTGGCCCTGCCCCAGTGACTGGCAGGTGGGGAGCGCTCAGCAGGCAGTGAGCCGCTCATTCCTGCGTGGAGGGAGGGGGCGGGGGGGGCGCTCGGATGGCGCGTGGACTCCCAAGTGCCCCGTGTTGGTGAAGGTCGTCGCCTTCTGGAGACTTCTGCCTCCCCAAGCTCCCTGCGCTCCCTGACATTGAACCACAAATGCTTGGATAAGGGACTCCTCCGTTTTAGGTGTAAGTCCTCGCACAATCGGAAGGCTTGTAAAAGCACCAAGGCATGACTGTCGTCATACGACAAAGCCGCGTGACCTCCACCCACACTAAGTGGAGTCCCCGGCCCTTCCCAGTGCGCCCTCTCCTGTCCCTGTGGGCTCTGGTCATCCTGACCCTCGTGAGGGTGCCCTTGCTTTTCCCCACCTCACACCCTAGCACACCCCTGCCTGTGCCTCCCAAAGTTTAGCTTGGACCCCACACCGTGGTCTCATGTTGGTCATGCATCCTTGGTCATGCGTCCACTCAGGTTTGCTTCCTCTTCTCAGCATGGGCTGGGAGATTCCACCAGCGGGTGGCTGTGGCTAGTTTCTGTTGGTTTTCAGTGCTTTGCTGTTTCTGTTTTATGACGACGCAACGGGCCACCTGTGCTCCGGACATGAACGTTTGATTTGTTTCCCGGTTCTGCCGCTTCTGGCTGTTGGAGGCAGAGTTGGCTCGAACATCCTTGGTCCTGTCCCCCGTGCGTGTTCACGTGCCTTTCAATGGACTGCAAACGCAGCAGGAGGGAGGTTGCCGGCACAGGCTGTGCGTCTCTGCCAACCATTCCCCAAAGTGCTGGGCCCCATTGGCATCACCGTGAAGAGTAGTCGATGAGAGTTCCTGCTGCTCAGTCTTCCCCAGCACTCGCTGTTTCGGTATTTTCCGTTGTGCTCAGTCTTGTGGATGTGCAATGGCATCTCGTTGTGATTTCAGTTTGCTTTCCTGGTTGCTAATGACTTGGAGAATCTTGTGTTTTCTCCTTGGTGAAGTACCCAGCTGGGTCTTTTGCTCGTTTTCTATTCAGTTGTCTTTTTCTCATTCTTTTGTAGGAGTTTTTATATATTTGTTTCTGACTTCTTTGTTCTTCATATGGGTTGTGTCTTCCACTGTGGCTTTTGTCTTTCTTTTTAAATTGTGCCTTGGGGGACCAGGCATGGTGTCTCACACTTGTAATCCTAGAACTTTGGGAGGCCAAGGGGAGAGGCAGGAGGATAGATAGAGGCCAGGACTTTGAGACCAGCCTGCGACACTTAATGAGACCCAGTCTCTACAAAAAAATGAAAACATTAGCTGGGCATGGTGGTGTGTGCCTGTGGTCCCAGTCACTGGGGAGGCTGAGACAGGAGGATCACCCAGCCCAGGAGGTCGAGGCTGCAGTGATCACATCACTTGCACCCCAGCCAGACTCTGTCTCTAGAAAAAAATAATAATAAATTGTGCCTTGAATGGAAGTTCTTTAATGTGGTAAAGTCTGTCAGTAACTTGCTTTGTGACGGGTGCTTTTTGTGCTTGCTCCACTTAGTATTGATCTTTCTGTAGTGGAAGTGGGGGCACAGGCTCTCCTGCAGAGAGCCGTTGCTCAGCCGCAGTTGTCGTGAGCCTGTTCTTGGTGCAGGTCTGCTGTTCTCCTGTCAGTGTCAAGTTACTGTGGGTGTGAGAGTGGGTCTTGTGCTTCTGGGCTGTGCTGTTCACCTGGGAGTGTGTCCTCAGTGACCACAGCTTTGTGGCACACCTTAGCATCTGGTAGGACGGGTCTGTGAATGCTTCGGCCAGTCTCTGCCTTTATGTTTCTTAGACTCCTGCCTCGACCACCTGAGCTGCAGGAGGGTTTGTTTTGTTTCTTCCATATTCTGTTGACTGCATAAATGCATCACAACACAAATCTGTTTGAGTTTTTTATTGTGAGGTTTTTCCTAGATGTTTCATAACTTTATAGCATTATTAAAAAGTCTTCAAGTCTTGCTTCCAAATTGTATATAGAAATATGGTTAATGTTATACATTTTTATAGCAACCTGTTTGCCAAATTCTTACACGTCCTAGTAATTTATCTGTAGAGCCAGTCTATTTACATGTCGTCTTTGAAGAGGGACAGCTTTTGTTTCTTCTTTCCAGTTTTTATCCTGTTAGTTGCTTTTTCTTGCCTTAGTGCTGTGGCTAGGAGCTCCAGTACAATGTTGAATAGATGTGACAGTGGTTATTTTGACCTTGATCCTAAGCTAGTAATAAGATATGTGCTTGTATGTGTGTGCTCGTGCGTGTGCTCGCGTGCTCTCTTTCTCTCTCTCTCTGCCCGCGTATGTATATGTATATATGTGTGTACAACACACACACACACATTTTTTTT
>NW_007238018.1:0-2705 GCF_000164805.1 Carlito syrichta | reverse complement strand
GTGGGGAGCGCTCAGCAGGCAGCGAGCCGCTCATTCCTGCGTGGAGGGAGGGGGCGGGGGGGCGCTCAGATGGCGCGTGGACTCCCAAGTGCCCCGTGTTGGTGAAGGTCGTCGCCTTCTGGAGACTTCTGCCTCCCCAAGCTCCCTGCGCTCCCTGACATTGAACCACAAATGCTTGGATAAGGGGCTCCTCCGTTTTAGGTGTAAGTCCTCGCACAATCGGAAGGCTTGTAAAAGCACCAAGGCCTGACTGTCGTCATACGACAAAGCCGCGTGACCTCCACCCACACTAAGTGGAGTCCCCGGCCCTTCCCAGTGCGCCCTCTCCTGTCCCTGTGGGCTCTGGTCATCCTGACCCTCGTGAGGGTGCCCTTGCTTTTCCCCACCTCACACCCTAGCACACCCCTGCCTGTGCCTCCCAAAGTTTAGCTTGGACCCCACACCGTGGTCTCATGTTGGTCATGCATCCTTGGTCATGCGTCCACTCAGGTTTGCTTCCTCTTCTCAGCATGGGCTGGGAGATTCCACCAGCGGGTGGCTGTGGCTAGTTTCTGTTGGTTTTCAGTGCTTTGCTGTTTCTGTTTTATGACGACGCAACGGGCCACCTGTGCTCCGGACATGAACGTTTGATTTGTTTCCCGGTTCTGCCGCTTCTGGCTGTTGGAGGCAGAGTTGGCTCGAACATCCTTGGTCCTGTCCCCCGTGCGTGTTCACGTGCCTTTCAATGGACTGCAAACGCAGCAGGAGGGAGGTTGCCGGCACAGGCTGTGCGTCTCTGCCAACCATTCCCCAAAGTGCTGGGCCCCATTGGCATCACCGTGAAGAGTAGTCGATGAGAGTTCCTGCTGCTCAGTCTTCCCCAGCACTCGCTGTTTCGGTATTTTCCGTTGTGCTCAGTCTTGTGGATGTGCAATGGCATCTCGTTGTGATTTCAGTTTGCTTTCCTGGTTGCTAATGACTTGGAGAATCTTGTGTTTTCTCCTTGGTGAAGTACCCAGCTGGATCTTTTGCTTGTTTTCTATTCAGTTGTCTTTTTCTCATTCTTTTGTAGGAGTTTTTATATATTTGTTTTTGACTTCTTTGTTCTTCATATGGGTTGTGTCTTCCACTGTGGCTTTTGTCTTTCTTTTTAAATTGTGCCTTGGGGGACCAGGCATGGTGTCTCACACTTGTAATCCTAGAACTTTGGAAGGCCAAGGGGAGAGGCAGGAGGATAGATAAAGGCCAGGACTTTGAGACCAGCCTGGGACACCTGAGGAGACCCAGTCTCTACAAAAAAAATAAAAACATTAGCTGGGCATGGTGGTGTGTGTCAGTGGTCCCAGCTACTGGGGAGGCTGAGGCAGGAGATCCAACCCAGGAGGTCGAGGCTGCAGTGATCACATCACTTGCACCCCAGCCAGATGCTGCCTCTAGAAAAAATAATAATAAATTGTGCCTTGAATGGAAGTTCTTTGATGTGGTCAAGTCTGTCAATAACTTGCTTTGTGACTGGTGCTTTTTGTGCTTGCTCCACTTAGTACTGATCTTTCTGTAGTGGAAGTACAGGCTCCCTTCCTCCCCCTGCAGAGAGCCGTTGCTCAGCCGCAGTTGTCGTGAGCCTGTCCTTGGCGCAGGTCTGCTGTTCTCCTGTCTGTGTTGAGTGACTGTGGGGGTTTTGTGCTTCTGGGCTGTGCTGTTCACCTGTGAGTGTGTTCTCAGTGACCACATCTTTGTGGCACACCTTAGCATCTGGTAGGGCAGGTCTGTGAATGCTTCGGACAGGTCTGTGAATGCTTCGGTCAGTCTCTGCCTTTATTTTTCTTAGACTCCTGCCTCAACCTCCTGAGCTGCAGGAGGGTTTGTTTTGTTTCTTCCATATGCTGTTAACTGCATAAATGCCATCACAACACAGATCTGCCTGAGTGTTTTTTTTGGTGAGGTTTATTTCTAGATGTTTCATAACTTTATAGCATTATTAAAAAGTCTTCAAGTCTTGCTTCCAAATTGTATATAGAAATATGGTTAACATTATACATTTTTATAACAACCTGTCTGCCAAATTCTTACATGTTCTAGTAATTTATCTGTAGAGCCAGTCTATTTACATGTCGTCTTTGAAGAGGGACAGCTTTTGTTTCTTCTTTCCAGTCTTTATCCTGTTAGTTACTTTTTCTTGCTTAGTGCTGTGGCTAGGACCTCCAGTACAATGTTGAATAGATGTGACAGTGGTTATTTTGACCTTGATCCTAAGCTAGTGATAAGATATGTGCTTGTATGTGTGTGCTCGTGTGTGTGCTCGTGCGTGTGCTCGCATGCTCTCTTTCTCTCTCTCTCTGCCCGCGTATGTATATGTATATATGTGTGTACAACACACACACACACATTTTTTTTCTTAAAAAATAAAGCAGAATTTATTAAGAGGACAGAAAAGCTCCCACAGTGGGAGGGGACCCTATGTATATATTTTTAATAGGCAGAATCTCACTCTGTCACTCAGGTCGGAGTTCAGGAGCATGCTCATGGGTCCCTGCAACCTTGAACTCCTGGAATCAAGTAGTCCTCCTGCCTCAGCCTCCTAAGTAGCTGGGAATACAGGTGTGAGCCACAAGTCTGGCTAACTTTTTTATTGTTAATTTTTTTTGTAGAGATGGGGTCTTGCTGTGTTGCCCAGACTGGTCTTGAGCTCCTTGGTTCAATTGATCCTCCTACCTTGATCTTCCAAA
>NW_007238017.1:0-809 GCF_000164805.1 Carlito syrichta | reverse complement strand
CTGATTAACTACCTAATTTCCTAGCTAACCAACTGGGTAGCGAGCTGAGTTAATTAGGTGACTTAAGTATCTAGCCAGCCAGCAAACCAACTGACTTAACTAGCTTGCTAGCCAAGCTAGGCAGGTGGCTAGCCAGCTGACTTAACTAGCTAGCAAGCTAATGTAACTAGCTGACTTAACTAGCTAACTACCTAGCAAACCAGCTGACTTTACTAGCTGAAATAACTAACTAACTAACTTCCTAGCTAGCTATCTAGCAAGCAAGCCGACTTAACTAGCTGACTTAACTGACTGACTAGCTAGCTAGCCAGTTGACTTTACTAACTGAAATAACTAACCAGACAGCTGTCTAGCCATCTGAATTAACTAGAATTTTAACTAGCCATCGAGCTGACTAGCCAACTGACTTAACGAGGTGACTTAACTAGCTAGCGAGCTTGTTAGCCAGCTGATGTAACTTCTTGATTAATGAGCTAGACAGCTGGCCAGCCAGGTGACTAAACTAGCTGGCATTACTAGTTGTCCTGCCGGCTAGCCAGCTGACTTAACTAGCTCTCTACCTCTCTAGCCATCTTGATAGCCAGCTTTCTGAACTAGCTCACTTAATTAGCTTGCCAGACAGCTAGCCAACCAACTTAACTAGGTCACTACCTAGCTAGCCAGCTGGTCACTACCTAGCTAGCCAGCTGACTTAACTAGCTGTTTTAACTATCTGGCCTGCTTTCTAGTCGGTTGAATTAACTAGCTTGCTACATAGCTAGACAGCTGGCTATCCAGTTGAACTAACTAGGTGACTTAACTTGCGAGAA
>NW_007238016.1:0-724 GCF_000164805.1 Carlito syrichta | reverse complement strand
CCAGCTAAACTAAGCTTCATTAGTGAGGAAGAATTGAAATCTTTTCCAGATATCCAATCCCTAAGAACCTACGCTGCCACCAGACCACCTCTACAAAAAACACTTAAGAAAGTACTGAACACAGAAGAAAAAGAACAAAGAACAACAAGAGTACAGGCAAAAGATTAAAAACACACATGAAACAACTCCAAAACCCAGAGAAAGACAACAAACAAACAGGAACAACTCTGTAAGAACCTTATGACAGGGATCAACTCTTGCATTTCAATTATTAGCCTAAATGTGAATGGACTAAAGCACCACTGAAAAAACATAGAATGGCAAAATGGATAAAATATCATTAGGCAACAATCTAATGCCTTCAAGAGACTCACCTCACTAGAAAGGACACCCACAGACTCAAAGTAAGAGGATGGGAAACAAACTTTCAGGCGAATGGAACACAAAAGAAAGGAGGAGTCATGATCTTAATCTCAGACAAAACACCCTTTAAGCTATCAAAAATTCTAAAAGATACAGAAGGCCACTACATAATGATAAAAGGTTCAATCCATCAACAAAAAATATCCATCCTAAACATATATGCACCGAACATAGGAGCACCAACTTTCATAAAGCAGCTCCTAGGTAAACTAAAAAAAGATATCAACTCCAATACCATCATAGTTGGAGACTTTAATACCCCACTCACAACCCTAGACAGATCATCAGGACAAAAAATCAG
>NW_007238015.1:0-853 GCF_000164805.1 Carlito syrichta | reverse complement strand
CATACCCCTAGTTCCCTGAAGAAGGCATTGTTAATTTAGAAACATGGACAAAGGTTGGGGGAAAATTGAAGTTTATTAAACTATCCATGGTCCATAATGAGTACCTGTAGATCTTTTGCATTATGGAATATAATTAGTGATGTCTTAGATCCACAACAAGAGATTGATTGTGAGTTGTGACCATCTTGACTTAAGAGGAGAAAATTGACTTTCTATACTAATCACTGTTATATAAAAGTGCTGTTAGCCGGGCTCGGTGGCTCAGCCAGTAATCCCATGCCTTTGGGAGGCTGAGGTGAGTGGATTGCCTGAGCCCGCAGGTTCGAGACCCGCCTGGGCATCAAGACCTCATCTCTACAATAAATCAAAAAATCAGCCAGGCATGGTAGCACATGCCTGTAATTCCGGCTACTTGGAAGGCTGAGGCAGAAGGATCGCCGAAGCTCAGCAGGTCGAGGCTGCGGTGGCCGGGAGCGGCCACTGCACTCCAGTCTAGGCGACAGAATGAGACTCCAACTAAAAAAAAAAAAAGTGCTGTTGTCTCATATTTAAAAAGCCACCATTCCTATTAATAAGGGAACTATTCTTGATTTACTTATCCAGCATCAGCAACTAATAATTGTTAGAAACCCACCACTTTTCATAGGTCATATTAAATTTCACTCAGGACTCCCTGGACCTCTACATCAAGGTAATCAATTAGCAGATTCCTTGATATAATCAGTCATGTGCCCTCTCCTTGTGAGTTCTTTAGTCAATCAAGCTCAGCAATCCCATAGAATTCATCACCAAAACGCTGCATCTTTAAGGCACCAGTTTCACATTCCAAGAGAAGTGGCTAGACAATTCATAG
>NW_007238014.1:0-555 GCF_000164805.1 Carlito syrichta | reverse complement strand
TGAAGCTGGAGCACCTCCTCAGCCCTTCAGTTAGAGGCCCCGGGAGCCACTATCATGCTGCCGCCCTCTACCAGGCCACTGGAAACTAAAGTGACAAAAAAGACACCTCCCACATGTGTCACAACTGGCATCCACGGCCCCCCAGCAAAAGGTCTGCGTGAGTGGGGGATGATGGAGTGATCGGGAGAGGAAGGGGCCATTGTCCCACAGTAATTTTGCAGATGGGGCAAACGATATCTGGGCTGGCCGCAGCATTGCCACTCTGCTTTAATCATTCTGTGTCTGATGGCCAGCCTAACTCTCTTCCATGAGTTCACATGTGTTTTTGCTGTGGGGCACGAATGTGGAGCATGGAGGCAGGCCTTCTGGGAGGCATGGTCAAAGGCACGGGACAGATTTGACTGGTGGCCCACCTTTGAAACCTCCTGCAAAAGATGGCGGGAAGTGCCTTTTTCTCTCTCATTCCTGAGGGTGACTCCTCTTGCTGGGTGGCAAGGCTGGTGGTGGTGGCGGTGGTGGTGATTATTATTATTTGGAGTCAGAATCACACTCTGT
>NW_007238013.1:0-989 GCF_000164805.1 Carlito syrichta | reverse complement strand
TGGCTGGAGGGTACTGAGCTTGGGGAACCCTCGTATGTAGTGGGGGTGGTGGGAAGGACCAGGGGAAGGAGGTTTGCAGGAGAATGGATTGCTTCCTTCCTTCCTTCCTTTCTTCCTTTCTTTTCTTTCTTTCTTTCTTTCTTTCCCTTTTTCCTTCCTTCCTTTCATTCTTTCTTTCAGCCTATTTTTTTCTTTCTTTGTTCCTTTCATTTCTTTCCTCACTAGCTTGCCCAGGCTGCTCCCAAACTGCCCAACTTGGGCCATCGTCTTGACCTGGGCCTCCCAAATTTCTACATCACAGACTTCCCATTTAGTCGACTTCCTGGTCTTCCTGTCTGGTCTTGAACTCTGGGCCAGAAGCAATCCTCCCACTGAGGCCTACCCTAATCCAAGGTTATCTAGACTTTGCTTGGGTTCGAGATCTGTGCTTGCTATGGTGTCTAGTCTGGTCTCGAACTCCCAGTCTCCATCCATCTTCCTGTCTTATCCTCCCCAAGTTCCAAGTAGACAGTTGTGAGTCGCCCAGGTGTCCCCGCCCCCCTGAGGTTTTGAGAGTCATGCCCTCACTTTCCCCGAGGTGATCCCAGGGAGGAGCGAGCAGGTCCAACCTGGGGAATGAAGTGTGCTGAGGTGTGGGCACCCCTACTGGGACATGCCCCTGTGCCAGGCTTTCCCTCGGGATTGATCAGGGGACAACTCTGGCCACCCTTTCCAGGTTTCTTGGTCATCAGAAGAGAACAGGCTTCATAGTAGGGCCCCGAGGGGGGTGTGGAGACCTGTCATGGGGGCTCACGCTTGTCACCCCATTTCTTTGGGAGGCTGTGGTGAGAGGATGGCCTGAGCCACTGGGTTCCAGATAAACCCAGGCACCATGGTGAGACCTTCTCTCTACAAGAAGCCAAATAAATGAACTGACCATGGGGGCACATGCCTGCCATTCTGGCCATTTGGGCTGCTTCAGTGGGACGATCACCTGAGACTGGTAGGTG
>NW_007238012.1:0-376 GCF_000164805.1 Carlito syrichta | reverse complement strand
TGTCCTCAAAAAACTCCCTCAGATCGATCCTGGACAGCTTCAGGAAGTGCCCTAGGGATGGGGTAGCATCAAGCCTAGGGGTCTGTGAGGGTCAGCGCCTGCACCCTGTTACTTTCTGGGCATCACCCACTGTACTTCTGTGGCCATCCCTGGATCCAGCTGTGCAGGGAAGCCATGGCACCAGGGCCCCAGGCAGGGGAGTGTCACCATACTCCTCCTGTTGTTGGGGTTGTGTGTAGGTTGGCTCAGACTGATTAGGGAGAAACTGAGGACTCTTCTCAGCCCCGCAGGCCTGGCCTGTCCTAGCCTGCCCTCGTTCCAGCTAGAGCACAGGGTACTGTAGAGAGTACAAGTTTCCCTCAGGAAGTTGGTGTCT
>NW_007238011.1:0-8567 GCF_000164805.1 Carlito syrichta | reverse complement strand
GACCTGGTGGCAGGGAGCAGCCTGCAGTCTATTCCTACATGAGTCACATATGGAGAGGGAAAGCAGCCTGGGGGAGGTGAGGTGGGAGGATCACATGGGATGGACGACTCTGGGAAGCACCCGAAAGGTGCTGGCCTCAGGTTGGCCAACAGTCTGGAGAGAACTGTATATGGGCAGGGATCTGGGCAGGCCCTCATCTGGGAACCTCCACATAAGGGCTTCAACCCATCCCACTGACTCTACAGGGCCCTCGGAGACTCTGCTCCCAGCAGGCTCCGTCAGTCCCAGGAGTGAGGGTATACAGGGAGATAGTGTTGGGGCCTGGGTGGTGGGCAGAGATGATCTTAGCTGCCCCATGTCAGAGCTTCCACAGTGGGTGGAAGGAGGATGTCACTGGAGATGGGGCTTGAGTCCATGCTGGTTTCTGAAGACCCTCGGTCACCATTCCTGCCCCTGGTATCTCCCCTGCTGGGCTCAACAACCCAGGTAGAAAGTGGACAAGGCAGTAGTGTTGACAGATGCAAGGGTCTTGCTCAGAGGTTCTGATGGGACAAGGGTCAAATAAGGGTCAGAAAGATGGTCACGTCTTCTGGGCCGGACAGAATGGGGGAGGTGGGACAGGGAACAGGCAGAATCCACTGCAGGTGCAGAGAGAGGCAGGATCCCACCCCAAATGGGGAGCAGTGCTCAGGCCATCATCCAGGTCAGGCTTCGGGGCCTTGCCTGAGGACACAGTGACTTTCTGGGAACCACTGTTGGGGCCAGCTCCCACCCTGTCCCATCTCAGGACTTGATGGTCTCAGCTTCTGCAGAAGATGCTCCCTCCAGGAAGGGAGGGGAGCCCCTAGGACAGCTTCCACCCCCACAGGTCTGAAAGGCCTCTGCCTGCCCTGAGGTCCCTCTGCTTTGTGTCCTGGCTGCTCCTGGGTGTCAGCTGCAGGGAGGCCCCATCCACCCTCCCATGTTCTGTCTCTTGGGCTAAGACCTGGAGGGGCTGGAGATGGGGATGGCACCCCAAAAGGAGGGGACCGCTCCTGGCCTGGATCCTCAGCTCTGCCTTGGTTGCCTTACAGGGAGTCATGACTGCCCCCTGTCAGAGCCCTGAAGGTGAAGGTAAGGTTCCGGCATGGCTTCAAGGGATGCTGACCCACTAATGGGCAGCTGGGGGGAATGTCTGTGAGGCAGGGTTAGCCTGTGGGCACGAGAAGGGGTAAGAAGCCATGACACACCATGTATGGAGAAGCCACACTTCCTGCTATACCTGACCCCTACAGTCTCTCCTTCCTATTTTTTTCCTCTCTAACCCACCACCGGGTACCACGGTTTTGGTTCAAAGGTCACCGCACACTGATGCTAGTGTTATGACCGGAGTGTGAGAAATAAAATGCCAACATGCAGAGAATCAGATTTTGAGTCCTTTTAATTAGCTGGTGACCTAGAGAGGGCTAAAGCCATTAAAAGTCTCTCGGCCTGAGAAGAGCAAGCAGGGGGCTTTTATAGGCAAAAACCCATAGCTTTCACAATTACAGTTTACATTTCAGGGAGGGGTCACAGTCAGGGACAGAACAATTTGCAGCTATCTGCTTGTTTAGTTTAGCCTTCGGCCAGCTGCTGTTTGCATAACAGGATGTAGAGGGTAGGGGATTTCAAAGAAGAAGCTATCAGATTCAGTTCAGGGGCCAAGAACAGTTGTGGTTACACGGGAGGGGGGCTTCTTTCAAGCAGGCAACTGCAAGCAACTAAAAATGGCTAGCAAGCTTATATTGGTTTCTGTGGGTTATATAGACGTGGATTTTTCAGACATGTCACCAGGATCTCACCTGGAGGCTGGGAGCTTGCCAAAGTTCAGGGTGTCTGTGTTCTCCAGTCACCAGATCAGGCCACTGGGGCCCTCCTGGTCAGAACCCAGGGTCTGCCCTTCCCAGGCTCCTTCCAGTTCAGTCCCATTAGGGCCTTGAGAGCACAAGCCTGCACCTAAGGGTGGCTCCCAGAAGCCTGAGGCTCCGCTAATTCCATCGTCTTTCCGATGGCAGCAAAAATGCCAGGAGATATGACGAACTAAAAAATGGTTGAAAGTGATGAACTTGGAGAAATATAAAACAAGTAAGAAGGTAGATGTACATGGAGAGTGGGCCACATATGGTCCTCACACACAGGAGAGGAGGCCCGGTTCCCAGCTGTTCTGCGTAGCCAGCAAGGGTCCTCTTTCTGGGAATCTGACACCAGGGTCTGGACCATCGTGGGTCAGTTGCTGGGATGTCGTCTGGTGACCAGAAGGAAGGAACAGGTCCAGATCAGAGTTCATAACCCTGAGCCCTCGTCCCTTCTTTCATGGTGTGTAGAGAGGCTCGGTCCTAGGGAGAGGACCGGTGTCTTCTGAGGAATCACAAAGACACAGCCTGGAAGCTTCCAGAATCCTCAGTCTGCAACCCACCCTGCATTACCTTGTGCCCTGTGTCACCAGAATGTTCTCTCTACAGATGTCACGCCAGGTAGACAAAGGCATCCCCTCTACACTGTGAGCCTGTGCGTGGTCTCTCCTTCTGGGCGTGGATAAGGCGAAGATACCAAACCCAGGGATCTATGAGGTATGGCCCACCCTCTCCTGGGCATAACGGGACACACAGGCCAGAACATGTGGGGGTCTCAAGTGTCCAGCTGGAAGGATTCTCATCCAGGGAGGTGGTCCACCCTACATCCTATGCAGATGGTGATGTGAGCCTCCCAGGAGAGCTGAGTTTAGGTGACCCTCCCTGACTTGGAACACGAGTCAGAGCTTTGTGCAGAAGAAACCCCTCCCTATGGAGAAGTCATGAGTGTGTCATGACAGCTGTGTGTGCGGCGAGTCTCCTGGATTCTGATGCTGCTTCCTTCTCTTGGCCCTGCCCCACAGAGCATGAAGGAAAGGGGTAGGAGGACTTCCCAAAACATAAGGCAAATTCACACTGATGTCCGCCATACCTTTACAAACAACATCATGTTCAAGGGGAACACTATCAAGTAAGGCCTGTGGGGGCCACAGAGTCCAGGACAATTGGGAAAATCCAAAGTGATGGGGCCTCCCAGGGGGATGGAGAGGTCCCACATCACAGGCAAGAGTTCTACAGGAGAGGAGACACGGCCAACAGGGTTCTCCTGGACCAGAACACCGACCCACCATGGACTGACCACCTCTGGGCTCCAAGCCCAGGACCAGGCTGGGGCTTGTAGGTGAGAACCCAGGGGCCTCCTGAGAGGACACACAGAAGCCCACAACACCATGCTGCCTGGTGCAAAGGGCCCTCCAGTACTGACCAGACCTGGAACAGGGGTCTACAGGGGCTCTGGCCCTTCCCTGGAAACACGACAACAGCCCAATCTGAGGAAAACGTGCAACCGCGGGAGCTCTACTCTGTGGCTGATGGAAATGCAAAACGGCAACTGCCCTGGAGGACAGGGGAGCGACAGCTCATGGAGCTACAGGCACACTAGACACAGGATCCTACAGCACCCTTGATATCCACCCACTGATCGGAACATACATGTTCACATACAGCCCGCATGCCACACTCACTGCCTGATTCATAAGCATGAAAACCTGGAGGCCACTGAGGTTCCCGTCCACATGGGACATGCTAAAGGAATGGCAGTGCCCCTCAGTGCAGAAGCCAACTCCATGAGAAAAGGGACCAAGTCATTGGCCCTGCAGGCCTGCAGGAGCATGTATGCACCTGAGATGCATTCGGTAAGGGAAAGAAGCCAGACCCAAAAGCTACCTCTATAAGATTCCTCATCTCAAAGCATTCTAGAAAACGCCAAACACAGGCACTGAGATGACATCAGAACAGCCAGGGGCTGAAGGAATCGGGAGATGCTAACTCCAAAGAGCTCACCCTGGGTCTTGGGAGCCTTTTTTCCCCTTTTAGTTTGTATGCTAGAAACAATATTTTGGACTTTACAAGTGCAAACAAACCAAAAAAAAGCAGCTGAATTAAAATAATTAGTCATATAAATTATGCCTGGGATATTTGCATTTCACTGTCTGTAGATGTTACCAAAATTTATTCTGACCTCAGGTGTCCCAAAGAGCGGACAAAAACACCAAGCTACCTCTATATCATGTGTGCTTATGGGGCACACATCTTCCCCTGGAGCTGGATTCTTCATCAGGGTTATAATGAAATAAACAGCCTCAGCACTAAACACATAAAACCTTCTTTCTCTTTTTCCTAGGAAAAAGAGTTATTTTTTGTGTCGCTGGCATACTTGGCTTATAATCCAGTGAGTATTCCTGGCAATGGCAGCCACAGGCCCCATTCCCATGTCGTCAGGCGTGGGTGCTCATGGGTGTCTTGGCTTCCTTCCCATTCAATATTCGTAACCTATCAGGAAGGCCTAAGTAGGAGCCAGCTCACTGCTGTCAGGAATGGCCACGCATGAGAAGGGTCTCTCACCCGATACTGACACAGGAAAAGGTCAGGGTGACTCCTGGTTTCACCTGGACCTGCTCACCCTTCTCGGAACCAGGCTTGAAGTCTGCCTCCCACAGGTGCCCCAGAGTCCATGAGCCTGGCAGGGTTGCAGCAGGCCTCTCCTAATGGACTGGCAGATGTCCACCTACCATGCAAGGCATGTCTCTTATTGGCCATGAATTGTACAAGGACCCAAAAGGCATCCTCTTCGGTCATCAATAGAGGAGGATGGCCACAATGTGACTCATCCCCTTGCACCTGGACCTGCTCGCTCTTCTCAGAACCAGGCTTGAAGTCTGCCTCCCACAGGTGCAGACTGGATCCTGAAAGAGTCAAGTCTACCGGAAAATTGACAGCGATCAAATTCCCCTGGGCCCAAGCCTGTCAGAGGATAGTAGACAGGGAGGGGGACACAGAGGTCGATGCTCCCACTCAGCCCTTGTTCCAGACCCTTCCTGACAAGACATTGTCACTGAGTCATCACCACAGCTTGCCTACACAGATCTGGACTTAGTGTCCTCCTGTGCCTGGCAGCCAGTGGTCATCCCAGGACCTGATGTGTTGCAACCAGCACACAGAGACAGTCTGCAAGGAGGTCCAGTTCTGCATGCTGCCCTGAGCCTGGCACTTGGCTTCCCCGCTGGCATCTGGGGCCTCGATGGGCCTTGCCTGTGCCCTTTCCTTCTACGTGAGCTTGCAAGTTGTACGAATCTCTCGGGGCTCCTTGTAAACTGACATGTACACGACCCACTCAGTCCTGATGCACAGCATAAGAAGATGGGGGCAGTGATGGCACCCCAAATCTTCCAAGGCCTCTGCCAGGCTTTTCCAGTGACCTTTGCTCTCCACATGACCTTTGCTCTCCCAAATGACCTCAGCACTGTCAGTTGACAACTCACCTGGTGTGGCTCTTGCAGGAGGTGGGCTACTGCAGGGGCATGACCCACGTTGTAGCCATACTCCTGTACTACATGGAAGAAGAGGACACCTTTTGGGCCCTCGTATGGCTCATGGTGAACAAGAAGCACGCCTTGCATGGTAGGTAGACAGCTGCGCCAGGGCCTCTCCCAGCCAAAAAGGGGAACAGCCACACTGGCTGGCTGATGGAAACTCCCTGGAGGGGGCCACCCATCCCCAACTGGTTTGGAGTCTGGAGGATGTCCCCTGCTGAGGGTCCCATAGGAGCCCAGGGCTGAACCGGGACACCCACACCTGAGTCACACACTTTCCAGCCCAATCAGCCAAGAGCATCACAGCCTCCCCGAGGTTGCCCTCTATGGTCGAGATCACAACCTCTGACTGACCTCAACAAGTGACCCTTACCTTCCACTGGTCTTTCTGCCTCCCAGTTGCTCACCCCTCAGCCACCTGCCCCACTCACAGCCAGAACAAGCCCAGATGGCAGCATCTCCTCATCCTGTGTCCCCTGGCCTGACCCCATATCCAGGAAATGACCCTGTAATGCCCAGCCTCCCAACCTGGTCTCCACTCCCCTAGCCCTCACTCTGGGCCTTGAAACTGCCCTCCTGAAACCTCAGCCAAGGATGCCCTGGGCAGCATGTCCAGGCGGGCTCAGAGATGGTCCTGACCTTCTGAAGACTGAGACCGCACAATGGGCTACACAGAGAGGAGGGTGGAGGCATTGGGGTCTGGGGACCCTGCCACTGCCAGCTTTCCCAGTTGACAGCTTCACCTCCCAGAAGGCTCTGGTGTCCTGGGGGAATGGGGATTTCTCAGGCTTCTACACAAAAGGCTGCCCCAGGGTCCAGAGTCTCCTTGACCACCAAGAGGAAGTTTTGAGAAAGTGTTTCCTGCATGTCATCAAGCATTTGGTGAGTGGATGGTCCCCCCAGCTCTTCCCCAGTAACCCTGGGTCCCATGGGTCAGGGAGAGGGGTTGCCAAAGCCCCTCATGGAGCTGAGGAGAAGGAAAGATCCAGCTAGGGCCTGGCCAGGGACCACGTGAAGTTCTCCAGGTGTTCACACTTTGGTTTCTGTGTCCTTGCAGGGTACAGGGGCCTGCAACTGGGATGAGCTCCTGTGGGGAGGGCTGAGGGAAGTGTTTCCATGAGTGTGCCTGCATGGGCAGGTTTGGGGTGCCCTGGACACTGCTCAGTTCTGCCCTTTGGGAAAGAGTCTGTAGAGGGGCCAGGAATAAGGAGGTTTTCAATACAACCCAAGGGCACTGAGCACATCTGGTCTCTCCACCAGGACAAAACAGGCTTTTGCCTCTGGATAACCACCATGTCCTGGTTCCTTAAATGCTTGGTGGATGGGGCAAGGAGGCCCAGGGAGACACTTGACTGGGAAACATCCTGCCCCACTAGGCCCATCTCCCCTAGCTTTTCCCACCCCCAGGTGGCTCCCCAGTTTTCCCCACCCACAGGAGGAACATGCACTGCCATGCAGGGAACACATGACAGGTCCTGCCAACGAAAGGTGTCCCATAGCAAAGACCAAGACTTAGTCCACTAGGCAGGGTACATGAAGCAAGACATTTTCAAGGGTAACTGAGGGAAGCCCCGAGTCCTTGGGAAGCTTCTTTCTCTGGGGAACTACATCTCTGCTGAGAGGAGACCAACCTGTGAGATCTGAACCACAGCTAGACCCAGAATTGAGCTGAGCAAGGGACAGTCCAGTCCTGGCATGGAGTGATGGCCCCAGAGGGAGAAGGGCCCTGTGCCTGGGGACGTCTCACCTACATGAAGACAGATCCCATGTGAGGTGGCAATGACTTGTGTGACTCAGGCTTGTGGGGGGCTCTTCTCATAAAGAGGGGGCCCTGCCCAGGCCATTGGCCCCCAGCCTGAAAGGGCCAGGTCCTCCCATACCTGCTGTTCCCACAGACCCCTTTCTAGTTCACTCTGAGACTCTGGGATGTGTTCATCTTAGAAAGCCAAAACGTAGTGGCAGCAATATCACATGTGGCCTTCAAAATACACAAAAGTAAGTCCCTGTATGCCTGAGGGTGCCCAGGAAAGCATGCAGGACAGACACCAACTTCCTGAGGGAAACTTGTACTCTTTACAGTACCCTGTGCTCTAGCTGGAAGGAGGGCAGGCTAGGCCAGGCCAGGTCTGCGGGGCTGAGCAGAGTCCTCAGTTTCTCCCTGATCAGTCTGAGCCAACCTACACACAACCCCAACAACAGGAGGAGTATGGTGACACTCCCCTGCCTGGGCCCCTGGTGCCATGGCTTCCTTGCACAGCTGGATCCAGGGATGGCCACAGAAGTACAGTGGGAGATGCCCAGAAAGTAACAGGGTGCAGGCGCTGACCCTCACAGATCCCCAGGCTTGATGCTACCCCATCCCTAGGGCACTTCCTGAAGCTGTCCAGGATCAATCTGAGGGAGTTTTTTGAGGAAAAGCTAACCCAAGCCTGGGCCCAGGATGATGACTCAGTACTGAGGCAACCCATCCATGCCTCCATGAGAGAAATGAAAAGGAAGCACTGGGAAACTGTCGCAACCAGGTGGGCTCCAACACCAGGTCCCTCCCCAGTTACCCTCAGGGCAGTAAAGTGGAGGGGTGCCTGGACACCCCTTCCTCTTCCCTGGGCCTCCATCCTACTGCTTCTCCACCTTTACTCTAATAGCTTCTGGAAACAGGCCAGGTGGGCACCAGGACAGGTGGCACCCTCCTGTAACGGGCATGCCTCAAAAAGACCATGGTGTGTGGGAAGTTCAGTCCTAGGGAAAGGACCAATCTCTTGCAAGGAATCACAGAGACAAAGTCTGTGATTGGAGACAAAGTCTCCAACCCACCCCGCATTGCCCTGTGTCACTGGAGTGTTCTCTCTACAGATGTCGTGCCATGTGTACAAAGGTATTCCCCCTCCAGTGTGAGGCTGTGAACGGTCTCTCCTTTTGGTTGTGGAGTAGGTGAAGATGTAAAACCCAGGGATCTATTGGGTATGGCCCATCCTCCTCTGGGCAGAACAGGACACACAGGCCAGAACATGTAGGTGTTCGGGTCTCCAGCTGGAAGGAACCTCATCCAGAGGGGTGGTCCATCCTACATCCTGTGCAGATAGTGATGTGAGCCCTCCAGGAGAGCTGGGTTTAGGTGACTCTCCCTGACTTGGAACATAAATCAGAGATTTGTGCAGAAGAAACC
>NW_007238010.1:0-809 GCF_000164805.1 Carlito syrichta | reverse complement strand
TCCCATCCTTGAGGGTGACTCCTCATGCTGAGTGGCAGGGGTGGTGGTGGTGATGGTGGTATTGGTGATTATTATTATTTGGTGTCTGAATCCCACTCAGTCTCCCAGGCTGGAGCACAGGGTCATGCTCATGGCCAGTGCGGACTCCACCTGCCAGTCTCAGGCGATCCTCCACCCTCCGACACCCAAGTGACTGGAACCACAGACCTGTGCCAGCATAGCTGACTAATCTTTGGATTTATTTTTGATGACCAAGACGAGATCTCTCCCTGTGTCAAGGGTTGGTGTCGAACCTGCAGGCTCAGATCGTCCACCTACCTAGGGCTCCAAAGGACAGGGGTGCCAGGCTGAGCCTCTGAACCTGGCCTGTGTTTGTGGTGGTGGTGGTGGTGGTAGGTATTATTATTTTGAGTTGTAGTACCACTTTTTCACCCAAGTTGTGGCCTCCACTGGCTGGGCTCTGGTGAGCCTCCCGCTTCTACCTCCCAAGTGGCTGGACGGACAGGCAAGCCCCACTATGCTCAGGTCTATTTTTGGCTTCTTGTAGATACGAGGTGTTGCCTATGTGCCTGAGCTAGTCTCAAACCTAAGGGCTCTGGCCATCCTCTTGCCTCAGCCTCCCAGAGCACAGTGATGACAGGCGTGAGTCCTCGCACCTGACCTTCACACTCCTCTCAGGTCTCCACTGTGACTCCCACTCCCTTCTGACAACCTGGGAACCCAGAGTGGGCAGCTGGCATTGCCAGCTGAGCCCTCTCAGGAGGTAGTGCCTGGCACAGAGTCATGTCTCCTCCAGGGTGGCCACCTCT
>NW_007238009.1:2494-3423 GCF_000164805.1 Carlito syrichta | reverse complement strand
ATCCCTCACCTCAGCCTCCCAAAGGCACAGCATTACAGGCTGAGCCACCGAGCCTGGCTTACATGGAAGTTAAACAATATTCTTTAGTATGTCTTCTGGATTAACCCAGAAGTTAAGTCTGAAATACAATGATACCTAGAAACAGATAAAAATGAAGATACAGCATACCCAAACCTCTAGGATATCATGAAATCAGTGCTGAGAGGGAATTCTATAGCATTGTAGGCACCTATGAAGAAAATAGAAAGATATCAAGTAAATAGTCAAATGTTACACCTAAGGGAGCTGGAAAGACAAGAGCTATGTGATTCCAGAGTCAGTAGTACTGTAGAAATTTTAAAAAGAGGGTCACTGCTGAATAAAATGTTTACTTTCACATTTTAAATTTTGAGGTGGGGAAAGGGATTGGGGATCAGAAATTACTTATTGGGTACAATGTTCACTCTCTAGGGAATGGGCCACCTTAGACCCAACCCCCACCACTCTATGATATGTCTACATAACAAACATGCCCATGTACCTCCGGAATCTAAAATGAAAATGGAAAATAATAGAGTGCCTGTGAGTATTGTTACAATATAAATATTCTGGAGGATGCTTCCTGTTATTAAAACCTGGATTTTATTTATTTTTTTGAGTTGTAGTCTCACTCTGTCATCCAGGCTGGAGTGCAGTGGCTGCTCCCGGCCACCACAGCCTTGACCTGCTGGGCTCTGGTGATCCTTCTGCCTCAGCCTTCCAAGTAGCTGGAACTACAGGTGGGCACTACCACTCCCAGATAATTTTTGATTTATTGTGGAGATGATTTCTTGCCAAGTTGCCCAGGTGGGTCACAAACCCGTGGGCTTGGCAATCCACTCACCTCAGCCTCCCAATGTGTGTATTACAGGCTGAGACACTGAGCCCAACTAAAACCTGGATTTTGCTGC
>NW_007238009.1:0-991 GCF_000164805.1 Carlito syrichta | reverse complement strand
GTCAGCTAGCTAACTAGTAAGGGTCGGCTAGCTAAGTCAGCTGGATAAGTCAGCTAGCTGCCTAGTCAGCTAACTAGCTAAATCAACTGGTTAAGTCAGCTAGCTAGCTAGTCGGCTAACTTGCTAAGTCAGCTGTTTAATCAGTTGGCTAACAAGCCGGCTAACAAGTTAAGCCAGCTGGTTGAATCAGCTGGCTGGCTAGTGAGCTAACGAGTTAAGTCAGCTGGATGAGTCAACTGGCTGATGAGAGCTAACGAGTTAAGTCAGCTGGTGGAGTCATCTGACTGGCTAGTGAGCTAACGAGTTAAGTCGGCTGGTGGAATGACCGGGCTGGATAGTGAGCTAACGAGTTAAGTCAGCTGGTGGAGTCAGCTGGCTGGCTCGTCAGCTAATGAGTTAGGTCGGCTGGCAGAATCAGCTGGCTGGCTCATCAGCTAACAAGTTAAGTCGGCTGGCGGGGTCAGCTGGCTGGCTCGTCAGCTAACAAGTTAAGTCGGCTGGTGGAGTCAGTTGACTGGCTCATCAGCTAATGAGTTAAATCGGCTGGTGGAGTCAGCTGGCTGGCTGGTCAGCTAACGAGTTAAGTCAGCTGGCAGAGTCACCTGGCTGGCTCGTCAGCTAACGAGTTAAGTCATCTGGCAAAGTCAGCAGGCTAGCTCATCAGCTAATGAGTTAAGTCAGCTGGTGAAGTCAGCTGGCCAGCTCATCAGCTAATGAGTTAAGTCTGCAGGCTGAGTCGGCTGACTAGTGAGCTAATGAGTTAAGTCAGCTGTATGAGTCAGCTGGCTGGCTAGTGAGCTAATGAGTTAAGTCAGCTGGTTGAGTCAGCTGGCTGTCTCCTCAGCTAACAATTTAAGTCAGGTGGTTGAGTCAGCTGGCTGTCTCCTCAGCTAACCAGTTAAGTCAGCTGGCAAAGTCAGCTGGCTAGCTCGTCAGCTAATAAGTTAAGTCAGATGATGAAGTTAGTTGTCTAGGTCATCAGCTAAGGAGT
>NW_007238008.1:0-1264 GCF_000164805.1 Carlito syrichta | reverse complement strand
AGCTAGTTAGCTAACGAGTAAATCAGCTGGTAAGTCAGCTAGCTGGCTAGTTAGCTAAAGACTTAAGTAAGCTGGTTAAGTCAGCTAGCTAGGTGGTTAACTAATGAGTAAGTCAGCTGGGTAAGTCAGCTAGCCAGCTACGTAGCTAACGAGTTAAGTCAGCTGTTAATTCAGCCAGCTAGGTATTTAGTTAATGAGTTAGTCAGCTGGTTAAGTCAGGTAGCTAGCTAGTTAGCTAATGAGGTAAGTCAGCTGGTTAAGTCAGCTAGCTAACTAGTTAGCTAATGAGTTAAGTCAGCTGGTTAAGTCAACTAGCTAGTTATCTACTGAGTTATGTCAGCTGGTTAAATCATCTAGATTGCTAGTTAGCTAATGAGTTAAGTCAGGTGGCTAAGACAGCTAGCTAGCTAGTTAACTAACGAGTGAAGTCAGCTGGTTAAGTCAGCTAGCTAGCTAGTTCTCTAACGAGTTAAGACAGCTAGCTAAGTCAGCTATCTAACAGTTAGCTAACAAGTTAATCAGCTAGCTAAGTCAGTTAGATAACTAGTTAGCTAACGAGTTAAGTCAGCCAGCTAAGTCAGCTGGCTAACTAGTTAATTCAACTAGCTAAGTCAGCTAGCTAACTAGTAAGGTCAGCTAGCTAAGTCAACTGGTTAAGTCAGCTAGCTGCCTAGTCGCTAACTAGCTAAGTCAACTGGTTAAGTCAGCTAGCTAGCTAGTCGGCTAACTTGCTAAGTCAACTGTTTAATCAGTTGGCTAACAAGTCAGCTAACAAGTCAGCTGGTTGAATCAGCTAGTCAGCTAACGAGTTAAGTCAGCTGGTTGAATCAGCTGGCTGGCTAGTGAGCTAACGAGTTAAGTCAGCTGGATGAGTCAACTGGCTGACGAGAGCTAACGAGTTAAGTCAGCTGGTGGAGTCATCTGACTGGCTAGTGAGCTAACGAGTTAAGTCGGCTGGTGGAATGAGCTGGCTGGGTAGTGAGCTAACGAGTTAAGTCAGCTGGTGGAGTCAGCTGGCTGGCTCATCAGCTAATGAGTTAGGTCGGCTGGCAGAGTCAGCTGGCTGGCTCGTCAGCTAACAAGTTAAGTCGGCTGGTGGAGTCAGTTGACTGGCTCGTCAGTTAACAAGTTAAATCAGTTGGTGGAGTCAGTTGGCTGGCTGGTCAGCTAACGAG
Organism: Carlito syrichta; assembly: GCF_000164805.1. Lineage (NCBI taxonomy): Eukaryota > Metazoa > Chordata > Mammalia > Primates > Tarsiidae > Carlito > Carlito syrichta. Next base: position 89 of record NW_007238008.1, on the reverse strand, counting down.
TTAAGTCAGCTGGCAGAGTCACCTGTCTGGCTCGTCAGCTAACGAGTGAAGCTGGCTGCGGAGTCAGTTGGCTGGCTCGTCAGCTAATG
>NW_007238007.1:0-850 GCF_000164805.1 Carlito syrichta | reverse complement strand
GACATAACTAGTTTCCTACCTACATAGTCTGCTGTCTTGCCAGCTGACTTAAGTACCTAATACCTAGCTAACAAGCTAGCCAGTGAGTTGATTTAATAAGGTGAGTTAACTAGCTAACCAGCTTGTTAGCCAGCTGCCTTAACTAGATAGCTACCCTCATAGGGAGCTGGCTAGCCAGATGATTGAACTAACTGACTTAACCAGCAATCCAGCTGCCTTAACTAGGTGACTAAACTACCTAGCTACCTAGTACTCAACCTGCGACAATTAGTTGATTAAACTAGCTAGCTACATAGCCAGCCAGCTGGCTGTTCAACTGACTTAACTATCTGACTTAATTAACTAGCCAGCTGCATGGCCAGCTGAATTAACTAGCTGACTTAACCAGATAGTCAGATAACTAGCCAGCTGACTTAACTAGCTACCTACCTAGCCAGTCACCTGGGAAGTCAGCTGAATTATCTAGCTGACTAAACTAGCTAGCCAGTTGGCTAGCCAGTTGACTTAACTAGCTTACTACCTAGCCAGGCATCTGGCTAGCCATCTGACTTAACTAATTGACTTAATCAGGTAGCCAACTGTCTAGCAGGATGACTTAACAACCTAGCTACTTAGCTAGTCAGCTGGATAGCCAACTGAATTAAATATCTACCTACGTAGCCTTCTCTCATGCCAGCTGAATTAACTACCTAGCTACCTAGCTATTCAGCTTGCTAGTGAGTTGACTAAACAAGGTTACTTAGCTAGCTAGCCAACTGGCCAGCTAGTTGACTTAATTAGCTAACTAACCAACTAAATAGTTGACTAGCCAGCTGAGTTAACTTGCTGACTTGACTAGCATGCAAGCTGA
>NW_007238006.1:0-916 GCF_000164805.1 Carlito syrichta | reverse complement strand
CCTCTTTATAAGATTTAAAATTATATTTGTAGAATTAGTGTATACTTATGGAGAGCTGTTTTCAGCTTTTCAATGGTATAGATGACTATCTAGAGTTATCAGAAATGGCCCGGCACAAAGTTTGGGCTGGGCCACATTCCTGAGGGCCCAGCATGTACTTTGGATAGGGTTGCATTCTTTTAGGCCAGATTTAGCTACAGTTAGTGTAGGGTTTTTCTACCTATTATAGAGATTGAATTTATTTTATTCGTAGAAAGTATTGTAGAATAGCTCCTGCTAACGTGAGGGAATCATGTTAGTTCAAGCATGATCAATCATGATATTTTGAGGTTTAATAAGAATACAGTTAACTTTAGAAATTTCATTGTCTCGATTTTCTACTATTGTGGTTTTGGCCTTAGGACATTTACAGTTCATATTTGGGTTTTATTTTTAGAAGCTTTATTAGGATCAGGAATTAGAAACTTTCATAGAAATTAGGATAGATATATAGAACTTTAGAATAGCCATTTTGTTATGAGATTCCAGTCAATTGTTCCAAAAAGTGGCCCACCGTGAACCTTGGCCTGGGTTACACCCTATAGAGTCCAGCATAATCTTTGGACTGGACCACATTCTTTGGGAATTGGTTTAAGCTATAATTAAGAGCTTCCGTAGCATTGTGTAAGTTGTATTAGCATAGAATAGAAAGGTAATAAAGTTTAAGTTAGTCATCTTGGTTGAGCCAGGAGGTTATGCCAGCAGGCTAGCTAGGTAGCTAGCTGGTTATTTCATCTAGTTAAGTCAGCTTGCATGCTAGTTAAGTCAGCAAGTTAACTCAGCTGGCTAGTCAACTGTTTAGTTGGTTAGTTAGCTAATTAAGTCAACTGGCTGGCCAGTTGGCTAGCTAGTTAAGTAACCTTGTTTAGTCAACTCA
>NW_007238005.1:0-591 GCF_000164805.1 Carlito syrichta | reverse complement strand
GTGGGGCCTGATTCCTTCTACCCCGGAACTCCAGACCCTGTCCCCACACCCCCACTCACAGGGCTGGACACACCATAGACTTTCAGCGAAGAATGAACGAGGGAACGATGAACCCCATAAGACAGGGCAAGACACAATGCCATGAAGCTCTGGGCTTCCCGCTCTTCCCTGGTCAGCAGCCCACTGCAGGCTGGCAGGTGAGTGTGCTCATGAGTGAGTCCTCAGCAAGACCCAGATGCTTCTCCTGGGTAAGAACAGAACCGTTGCATAGCCTGGTCCCTCAAGGTGATTCTCCATCAGTGGTTCACAAACGTTACTTTATTGAAATTCTCTGTGAATTCCTTTACTTCCACTCTTCCCTTTCATCAGAGTCCCCTGAGAAAGGAAGTGACTTCAAGGCCTTGGTTTCTACCCTGGGGCAATAGGGAAGGGTAGTCAGGGAGGAAAGTAGATCAAGTCTGAACAAGAGGGTTATGCTTCCTACCCCCTGCTAGCACCTGCTCCATTCATCTGATTTAACTAAAATGACCTCAAGGCCACCCCACTCTGCAATCGGTCTTTGGGAAAGAGCAGTCCTGAACAGGGTCAATG
>NW_007238004.1:0-341 GCF_000164805.1 Carlito syrichta | reverse complement strand
TGCCTAAGCAATCAGCATAACTTTTGAAAATCAGTTTTTATTCTGTCAGCTTGAGTGTCATTAACAACCTTTGCTAATACAGCAGTAATGAGCATCTGGAAACACCGCAGCTGCAGGGGGAGTGGGATATAAAAAACACTAAGATGACAGCTCTTTTTCATAAGCTAGATTGGCTCTGTGCAAACTGGAGAGGGAAACGGAGAAAAAATGGAAACAAGAGAGAGAGAGAGAGAGCAGGAGCGGAGAGTGAGCTGCTGTGCCCAAGGACCACAGCAAGGAAGTCCTTGCCCTCAAGCCTCAGTGGCCCATCATCTCTAGACCAGGCCTCCCTAGCTGAGGGG
>NW_007238003.1:4979-5830 GCF_000164805.1 Carlito syrichta | reverse complement strand
CACTGACTTAACAAGCTGGCTACCTGACTTAACTAGCTGACTAAACCAGCTAGCTACCTAGTTGGCCAGTAAGCAGAGCTAGCTGACTTAACTCTCTGGCTACCTAGCTATCTATCTAGCTAGTCAGCTGACTTAACTAGCTGACTTAACTAGCTAACATGACCAATTGACTTATATTTAGCTTCCTAGCTAGCCAGCTGACTTAACTAGCTGAAATAACTAGCTGTCTGACTTAACTTTTTAAGTTGCTAACCAGCTGGATAGCCAACTGACTTAACGAGCTTATTTAACTGGTTAGCCAGCTGGTTGCCAGGTGACTTAATTAGCTGACTTAATCAGCAAGCCAGTTGGCTAGAGAGCTGCCATAAATAGCTGGCTAACTATCTAGCCACCTGGCTAGCCAGCTGACTTACCTAGTTGATTTAAGCTAGCAAGCTGGCTAGCCAGCTTACTTAACTAGCTAGGTACCTACATAGCCAGCAGGCAAGCATGCTGACTTATCTAGCTGAAGTAAACAGTTAGTATGTTGTCTTGTCAGCTGACTTATTGAGCTAGCTACCTACCTAACCAGTTGGTTAGACAACTGAGTAAACTAGCTGACTTAACGAGCTACCCAGTTGGCTAGCCAGCTGACTTAACTCACTGACAACACTAGCTAGACAGGTAGCTATCTAGCTGACTTAACTAGCTAGCTACCTACGTTGCTGGTTGGCTTGCCAGCTTTCTTAACTAGGTGAATTATCCAGCTAGCCAGCTGGCTAGCCTACTGACTTAACTGGCTCACTACCTAGCTAGCCAACTGATTAGCCAGCTGACTTAACTAGCTGACTTAACTAGAAAATTACCTACCT
>NW_007238003.1:0-2921 GCF_000164805.1 Carlito syrichta | reverse complement strand
CAACTGGGCTGGATAGCTGGCTGGCCAGCTTACTTAACTAGCTTGTTAACTGGTTGTCTAAATGGCTAGCAATCTGGCTTAACTAGCTTAAATAGACATCCAGCTGGCTGGACGGTTGGATAGTCAGCTGCCTTAACTAGCCAGCTACTCAGCTGGTCAGCCGACTGGCCAGCTGGCTTATCCAGTGGACCACCTACCTCACCAGTCTGATAAGCAGCCAGCTAAACTTGCCAGGCACCTAGCTAGCATGCTGGCTAACAAGCTGACAACTAGCTCACTTAACTATATAGCCATCTGGTTAGCCAGCTGACTTAACTAGCTAGCCACCTAGTTAGCCAGCTGGCTAGTCAACTCACTTAACTCACTGAATTAAATAATTAGCCAACTGGCAAGCCAGCTGACTTAGTTACCTTGGTAGTTTCCTAGCCAGGTGGCTGGCCGACTGACTTAACTGCCTGACTTTAACAAGCTATCCAGGTGGCTAGGCAACTGATGTAACTAGCGAACTACCTAGCTAGCCAGTTGACTAGACAATTGAATTAACTAGCTGATTAACCAGTTAGCCAGCTGGCTAGCCAACTGACTCAACTAGCTGAAATAACTAGATAGCCAGCAGACTAGCCAACTGACTAAAGTAGCTCACTGCCTAGCTAGCCAGAAGGATAGCCAGTTGACTTAACTAGCTGCCTTAAATAGCTGGCCTGCTTGCTAGTCAGCTGAATTAACTAACTTGTTATATATCTAGCCAGCTGCCAAGCCAGCTGACTAAACTCGGAGACTTAATTAACTAGCCAGCTGTCTAGCCAGCTGATTTAATTAGCAAGCTTCCTAGCTACCTAGCTGGCTAGCCAGCTGACTTAACTAGGTGACTTATCTTGCTAGCCAGTGAATTAGACAGCTGAGTTAATTTAACGATCTAGCTACCTAGATAGCCAGCTGTCTAGTCAGCTGACTAAACTAGGTGACTTAACTAGCTAGCCTGCTGACTAGCAGGCTGAATTAACAGCTTAGGTACCTAGCCAGCCAGCTGGATAGCCAGTTGACTTAACTAGCTAGCTACATACGTATCCCGCTGACTTGCCAGCTGACTTAACTACCTAGGTACCTAGATAACTAGCTGCCTAGTGAACTAACTTAACTAGGTTACTTAACTAGCTATAAAATGGGATAGCCAGCTGACTTAACTTGGTAGCTAGCCAGCTGGCTAGCCAACTGACTTAACTAGCTGGCAAGCTGACTTAACTAGTAGACTTAGTCAGCTAGCTACATAGCTAGCCAGCTTTCTTTTATTTACCTAGGCAGCAGATTTAAGAAGCTGACTTTACTGCTACCTAGCTACCATAACTAGCTAACGAATATAGCTAGTTTCCTAGCTAGCCAGCTGACTTAACTAGCGAAATAACTAGCTAGCCAGCTGGTTGCAACCTGACTTAACTAGTTGACTTAACTTGCTAGCCAGCTGGTTGCCAGCAGACATAACTAGCTGACTTAAACAGCTAGTCACCTGGCTCGTCAGCTGAATTAACTAGCTGGCTACCTATCTAGTAAGCAGGCAAGTCAGCTGACTTACCTAGCTGACTTAAGCTAGGAAGCTGTCTAGCCACCTCACTTAACTTGCTAGCTATCTACGTATCCAGCAGACTAGCCAGCTGACTTAACTACCTCACTTGAACAACCATCCTGCTGGCTAGCAAGATGACTTGTCTAGCTAGCTACCTACCTAGACAGCTGACTAGACAGAAGACTAAACTAGTTGATTTAACCTGTCAGCCAGTTGAATAGCCAGCTGACTTAAATCGCTGACATCACTAGCTAACCAGGTAGCTATCTAGTTGACTTAACTATCTAGCTACCTACCTAGCCAGTTGGCTAACCAGCTATCTTAACTAGCTGAATTAACCAGCTAGCCAACTGCCTAGACAGCAGACTTAACTAGCTCTCTACCTAGCTAGCCTTCTGGCTAAGTCAGTTGGCTAGACAAGCTTAAGTATCTGACATAACTAGTAGCTACCTAGCTAGCCACCTGTCTTAAATAGTTAGCTAACTAGATAGCTATATAGTTAGCCAGCTGACTTAAACAGTTAGCTAACTAGCTAGCTATATAGTTTGGCAGCTGACTAAAATAGTTAGCTTACTAGCTAGCTACCTAGCTAACAAGCTGACTTAAATTGTAAACTTCCTTGCTAGCTAACTGACTTAACCAGCTAGAAAATTGGTTAGTTAAATTGTTATCTAACGTGCTAGCTAGGTGACTTAATCATCTGACTTATCTCGTTAGCTAATGAGATGGCTAGCTGACTAATTCAGCTGAGTTAACTCATTAGCTATCTAGCTAGCTAACTGACCATCCAGCTGACTTAACTCGTTAGGTAACTAGCTAGCTAGCCTACTCAACCAGCTGACTTAACCCGTTAGTTGACTAGCTAACAACCTGACTCAACCTGCTGATGTAAATTTTTAACTAACTAGCTAGCTAGATGTCTTAACCGGCTGACTAAATTAGAAAGCTAACTTAACTAGATGTCTTAGCTAGCTGACTTAACTACTTGACTAGCTGACTTAACTGGGTGACTTAACTAGTTAGCTAACTGGTTAAACTACCTGAGTTAAGTAGTTAGCTAACTATTTAACTAGCTGAATAACGAGCTGACTGAACTAATTAGCAAACAAATTAGGCAGCATACTTAAGTATCTGACTTAAATAATTAGCTAACTAGTGAGCTAGATGACCTAGCTAGCTGAATTACCTAGCTAGCTTGTTAGCTATCTCACTTAGCTAGCTGTCATAACTAGTTAGCTTTTGAGATAGCTAGCTGAATTAACGAGTTGGTTAATGAGTTAGATAAGTGTTTTAACTAGTTGGTAATCGAGTAAAATAGCTGACTTAACTAGCTGCTAATGAGTTAGCTAGGTGACTTACT